>NW_022437906.1:0-22442 GCF_009761245.1 Sapajus apella | reverse complement strand
AATAGTAGTGACCTTAAGGGATACCTTCTTTCCCTTTGAGTGAAAGTGCCTGAATGATTCCATTTTTATTTTTTATGCTATATTTGTTTTTGAGACAATAAAAGTATATACATTGACACACATACACTGTTAATGTAAACTATAACAGAATAGCTTAAGAAACATAAGAGTTTAGCTAGAGTTAAAACATTTGTATCTTAAAGGGTAATTTGGTCCTTCAAATAGTAATATTGTTCAAAAACATCTTGGATTTTGGTTAAGAAATAAATGAATTTGCAGTAAAAAGCATCTGAAGCAGCAAAATGCTGTTGGACTCTATGGATATTTCTGATTATTGGCTACTGGCAATGTTGAAATGCAGTGTAGTTTTATAAACAACCACTAGATCTTCTCACTACTCTACCTTTTTTTTTCATACTAGCTCAGTAGTAGTAGATCCAAACCTGTTCTGTCTTTAATGTGTTTGTGAGAGACCCTGATGGAAGAGTGTGATAACATGATGCAAACAGGCATATTAAGAGGAGGAAGGAAGGCTCATCTGAGTTAGTTTTTTTTTTCCAGTTAAAATAATGGGTATTTTGTGGTTTTAAATAATGCTGTTGATCTTTTTAACTATTTGGTGACTGGCATTTGGCTACTGGGATTATTTTTAAGGAAGAGAACTTCTTTCTCTCTCTCTCTCTCTTTCATTTTCTTTTTTATTAATTTGAGATGGAGTCCTGCTCTGTCACCCAGGCTGGAGTGCAGTGGCACAGTCTCAGCTCACTGCAACCTCCACCTCCTGGATTCAAGCAGTTCTCTGCCTTAGCCTCCTGAATAGCTGGGATTACAGCCACCCAACACCACGCCTGGCTAATTTTTGTATTTTTAGTAGAGCTGGGGTTTCACCATCTTGTCCAGGCTGGTCTTGAACTCCTGACCGTGTGATCCACTCACCTCGGCCTCCCAAAATGCTGGGATTACAGGAGTAAACCACCTCACCTGGCCAGGAGGAACATTTACTTAACATAGTTGAGGCAGTTTCCGTATTGACTATTGCAGTCTCAACAAATGCATAGACACTTTGAAAGTGTTTTAGAGATAGTTTATTATTTACAGGACTCAAAAGGTTCACTGTCATATCTCTGATAGCACTGTGGATGAATTTTTACGGATTTGTATCTGTAGGAAGATTTACTTTCCAAATTGTAACTGATTTAAATATTCGTCAAGCTCTTATTGAACTCCTTAATTTCTCCCACATTCTGTGCTCAGCAGCTGCAGGTAGGAGAGAAGGGGCCCTCCTTTCCCTGGAGAGGCTCACTTTCTCATGAGGGGGATACTCTACAGGCAATTGTATCATGTAACACATGGTGAATTACACTGATGAATACACAAAACCAGAAACGTTTTGTGGTGTGGCTGCAGGGAAAGGGATCCCAGAAGGTGGATGAGGTCAAGCTTGCTGGGACAAGGGGGAAAGGAATATATTCCAGACAGAAAGCAGCACGAGTGATGCAGGAATGTGCCATAATGTGCATCAAATAAACAATCAAATCAATTAACCTTTGAAATGAACGCAGAGTATTCTCAGAAGTTCTCATTTGAGTAGTGTAATAGCAGTCTTGTGTAAACATGACGTGAAAGTTAAATTCCCAAAGTTGTTTTCATCACCTGATTTTTGGATGTGAGAGAGTCTTAAAGCAGTGCTTTTTCCATCCTCCCACAAGGAAACGGGCCCAGGGAGACCTATGGCCCTCACTTGTTTGGTGACTGAGCGGCTCTGGCACACACAGTCTCTGACTCTGACACACTGGTTCCATCGCACTCTCTCTTGAATGCACACACTTAGGATTAGTAACTTAGTAAATGTAGTATTATGTCTTCGTTTACTGCAATCAAATGCTCTTGTGTCAATATTATTTAATGTATGACATTTTGTTGCAGTTAATGAATAACAGAAATAGAAAATCTCAGTGCTTTTTACTGCATAAGAAAAAACCATGAAATCCCATTTTAAATGTTTCCCTTTATTTATAAAGGGAATTTATAATAGAGGCTTGCCAGGTTTGATGATCGGTGGCATATCAAGGGCAGCATTTTATAACCCATTTCTCAAACATCATCTGTGAAAGTTAAGAGCCTCCAATGAGTTTCCCATAGAGCTGCACATGATACCACACTCAGGCAGGTCACGGGGTATTACAAATACCTTAATGCTTTATTGTTTGACATTTTGACAAAGGGAAAAAACCCACACATTTGTAAGTTCAGCCTACTGTGATATTTTTCTCTATCTTCCTTTTTCTTCAGATACCTCCTTGGCGTCTTGATAGAAAATACAGCTCGTGTTCCACCATATTGCTAGATAACAGCACAGTCAGCGAGCCTGATCTCAGGCACACATTAGAAAGGTGAGTACAACGAGGCTGCCAAGGGCTGAGTGACACACCTCCTATGCTAAAAGCATCCCGGCCATCCTCTGTTATTTCAGCCATTTGGTTGCCCTTTTCAGCAAGCAGTTGAAGAAGCTGATGTCAATGATATATGGATTTTTCAGAGCCTAAGTATGAATTTTCTTTCTCTTTTAATCTTAGACACTGTGTGGTAAAAGGGAAAGCCAGTTAGCAAATAAGCAATCCCAGAAACAGCATGGCTATGTATTTGATGCATTTATGTTATGACAATATTGAACCTAATGGACAAGGAGAGGTGCTTTTTATTGGATGTTTCCAGGAAAAATTATTAGTTCTTTATGGGCCATAGGCCTAAGATGATGGGCACTACTTTGGAAACTACTCTTGGAAGAAGGAACAGCTTGTCCTCCAGTGGCACCATAGTGTATCTGCATTTAAATTTTCCCACCATGCACCAGCACTTCATAGGCCACAATCAGAGATGCCCTTTCCAAACACCTTTGAAAGATGGGTTCGAGTTGATTTAAAAAGCCAGCTCCTCCCAGCACTTTGGGAGGCCGAGGCGGGTGGATCACGAGGTCAAGAGATCGAGACCATCCTGGTCAACATGGTGAAACCCCGTCTCTACCAAAAATACAAAAAATCAGCTGGGCATGGTGGCGCGTGCCTGTAATCCCAGCTACTCAGGAGGCTGAGGCAGGAGAATTGCCTGAACCCAGGAGGCGGAGGTTGCAGTGAGCTGAGATTGCGCCATTGTACTCCAGCCTGGGTAACAAGAGCGAAACTCTGTCTGAAAAAAAAAAAAAGCCAGCTCCAATGGAGATGTCCAGGAAACATTATTAACATCTCCTTTGATTATGAGTGTTGATTTTCAGAAAACAGTTTGACAAGTGGTACCTCAGAATGTTAATCTCCTTATCCCTAACTTGACTTTCCAGTCTATAAACGTGACTAAGTTACAAGATTTTGTCTCTAATGTACTAGTTTTTAAGCTAATTTGTCAGTAACTTCTACTTTAATCAAAAATGGCAGTTTATACTCATAATAATTTGACTTTCCTCTCTCATGTATAAGAATAATTGAGATCCAATTGTGTTTCAGCAAGAACTGGACTCCACCTGTGTCTAAAGCCCTGAGGTTTGACCTCTATGGCGTCATCACTTAATGTTTGTATTCAGTGCTACATAAAAAGCCACGCTTTTTTGGATAGAGTCCCTGGCTTCTTCTGATTTCAAAAGATTCTGTTTTCAGTATGCACTTCAAAGTATTTTTTAAGCTTACCCTTGTTCAAACAAGTAAAAGTCATGCTTTTTCTTACAGTGTAGTCTAAATTTTACAAGTTTTTTAAAAAATTGAAATATATATATTTTCTTTTTTGGAGAAGGGGTTTTGCTGTATTGGCCAGGCTGGATTCAAACTCCTGGGCTCAAACAATACACCCAAGTCAGCTCCCAAAATGCTGTGATTACAGGCATAAGCTACCATTCCTGGACTAGAAGTCTATTTTTGAAGCACAATAAGTTTTAATTTAGTCTCCAGTTTTAGAAGGGATTATTTGGTATATTTGCTTTTGATGAAATAAAGGTTTACTGAGCAAGTTAATATAGCAAATTGTCTTTTAGGAAAGATTTTGAAAAATGTATTTCATGGTTAGTAGAGTGTTGTTTTCAATGGAAGAAGTGAGCCATATACTGTTTCACTTATACTGTTTCCTCAAAATATATGTCTGCAAACACATGCATCTTCCCAGCTCCACCTTCCCTTTGTCTCTGGGCGCTCACAAGCCTTTTAGGCAAATGGGGAAGTATGTGAGGCATCATTATAGGGATAAAAGCATCCCAGGTGATTCTGATCTTAACCCTAATTCAGTCATTCCCAAACTTTGCTGCACATTGGAATCACCTGGGGAACTTTACCAACAACTCTGATGCCCAAAGCATACCCAACGCCAATTAAATCAGAATGTCTCCAGCTGACATTGAGGCCCTGTGTAAAGCTCCCCGGGTGATCCAGTGTGCAGCGAATGTGGAGGCCACTGCTTCCTTTGTGTGAAAAAGTGATGGTTCTAATATAAAAATTACATGTTTACCCTGTCATTTGCTCTTCTTTCTACCCATAAAGCCTTTCCTCTGTGCGAGTCATTTCTATCTATGTGTGCATATGCTTCAATTTATACCATAACATAGTGTTTTGTGGACACCTCCCGTTCACAGGAACACTTTTCGGGGACCTTGGGCAAATCAGTTTTAAGCCTTGGTTTTCTTAATTGTAAAATGGGTGGTGCATGGAGTGTCGTGAGGTTCGGTGGTCCTTGTCAGCATATAACTTCAAATTCTGTGATCTTAAAATTTGGAGATGAAACTGTTGGAAGCACTATAGAAATATCTACCTTAGATGCTAATAACATTGTAAGGCCTACCTTTTACAACTCCAATTTGCCTTCCCACATTATTCTGAGCCTCATTTTAAATGTTGAGGGTGAATGGAAGGACAGAACTTATCAAAGAGAAACCCCTGTTTCCTGATACACAACATCTGTGGATGACTTTGGAACACAGTAACATACATCCGAAGAGTTGTATTTGTTCATTCACCTTTTGTTTAAACTAATGTGGAAGTACCTGTCATTAATATTGTATGATGTGGTGTTACACTGTGTGTTTAGTACTGCTTATTTTAGGAGAGTTAGAAGTGTCATCGATTTTTGGATGCATTATAATGTTTACTAATAAATTTTCTGCTAATCATGCATAGGTGATTTTAAATTACTTTATTTGGTATAAAGCACATTCATTCTGCACTTTTAGGGAAATAATGACAAATGGGTGAGTAGGTGATGGTGAACTAAATCAGCTGCAATGCAGGGCCTAGCCACTTAAAAAGCAAAACACTACTGTCTGGCCCAAATGTAAGCATATGTACACATAGATATAAGTAACTTGCACAGAATGAAAGGTTCTACAGGCAGAAGAGCAAATGTCAGGGAAAGTATGTCATTATTTATACATAATAACCATCTGCAGACACAAGTCTTCTAACAGCATATTGCCTAGCATTTTGATTCTCCTATTTTTGCTGTAAAGCCAGAGGACTAAAACAAAAGTGCTCACATGGTACTGTTTTGAATAGAGGATTTCAGGGCCGCTGAGAGATTTACCTCCCCCCCCCCTTTGGAAATATATCTTCAGGCCTAACAAATGATAAAATCAGTTCTTACAACACTTTTTTTCCCTCCACAATGTGACTTTGGCAATATATTACAACATAAAGCACAGGTGAGCTCTTTGAAACCTGTCTTGTTATGACAGCTCATCACTTTGTGTCATATGAAACATGCTGTCAGGTCACAACTCTAAACATTATAAGCTATAGAGTGTTTATTTTACAGTGTTACAGTGAATCATTTGTGGGTTTTCTGGTCCGTTAGACTCTTTTAAATTATTAAGCGTTCCAAAGTGTATTTGTTTATGTCTTTGTTTGCAATTTATTTGTAAAGAAGCAGTGAAAAGATGCCCTAGCCTCACACAAATATATAGTAGGAAAAAGGTGTATTTTTAAAGCTTTCAGGTAACTGTGGGTATTCTTTAACCCCACCAAAACTCCAGAAGTGCTAAATGATTAAAATAGTTATAGCGGATTGTACATATCAATGAATTTGTTCACTAAAAGTCACTGATCTTTCTTGTACAATAAATGGATCTTTGCCCTTACTGGCTTTTACAATATTATGCATTGGCTACTTGGCTTATTTATAGTGTCAAAAACTCACTTTCATTAATATCACCACCATTATAAAAATGTCTTCAAATATATGGAGATGCTGTCGAGCTCACAGTAGTAGGTATGAGTTTTCAAAGTCCTAATTTTTAGCTTGAAAGTTTTAGCTTTATTATAGACAAATACTTGTTATTTTCCTTGAAATGACGGACTCACTTGACTTAATTTTATGGATAATAATCAGTTATACTTTCAGATAAAAATGGTGTTCTGTGAAAAATTGGCTTGTTCAGAACAGCTCACAATTTAATCACAAGTGCTTTTCTTTAACATGACCATACTCCAGTATGCAGAAGCACTTTATGTGAACTTTCTACTTAGAATACTAAAAAGAGAGGTCAGGATTTAATAACACCATTAATTTTTACTCTTTCATCAAGGACATTCTTCAGTGAAACATGCTAGTTTAATAAAAACTGCAAGGGGCAGTGAAGAGTGGAATGAATACTGGTATAATTTGGTACCACTGCCCTTATTCATACCGAGAAACCATCAGTTTTACCCACTTTTGCTTTTAAACAGTCATGACAAGTGTTGAACAGGGAGAAAGCAATCAATGTCTTAATACTTTTAAAAGTAATAAATTATTTGTGTGTTTTATTTTCAATCAGCTTCTCAGGTTGAATTAGTATTCTTGTAAGAACAGTTTGGGCCATACATGGTGGTTGACACCTGTAATCCCAGCACTTTGGGAGGCCAAGGTGGGAGAATTACTTTGAATCAGGTGTTTGAGACCCGCCTGGGCAATGTGGCAAGACCCCATCTATCAAAAAAAAAAAAAAATCAGCTGGGAATGTTGGTGTAGACATTTTGTCCCAGCTACTTGGGAGGCTGAGGCAGGAGGATTGCTTGAGCCCACGAAGTCAAGCCTGCAGTGAGTCAGGTTTGTACCACTGTGCTCCATCCTGGGTGAAAGAGCAAAACCCTGTAACAACAACAACAACAACAACAACAACAACAACAAGTTTCGACATCCTGGGTCTCCGAGGGAATCTCAGGCGTCCACAAACCACATTGGGAGAACCACTGGTTTCCTAAATGATCACACAATGTGTTAGTTTTTGAAGTCATTAAAGACTGGCCTCTTTTAAAATACAAAGGCAATTAAGTCTAACTCAAACGACTTCAGCAAACATAAAGTATAATAAAGATTTGGAAAATCTTAATTGATTCTAAAAAGTTCTAAAATCTTTATTGCCAACAGCTACTGCTTTCTAAAATGTTCTTGTGTTCCACCATGAGGTTAGAGGAGTAAAAATAGATATAGCTTATTACCATTCCCTGTTAGCGGGAGTCAGTATTTAAAGGCAAGTCTGGCTCATCAATGTAGAAAAGACTTCCCAGTTCAGAACGTGATGTGCTGACGAAAAAGAGGTCAAGAAACCCTCTGAAGGCCAGGATCCAGGAGAAAAATTGGCAACAATTGTTTTGGTGAACAAATTTTACCAAAACAAACAAGAAGTATCTCCCTCCACCCTCCATGCCCTACTCCCAGCAGATACTTCACTAAGATATTAACAATTCCTGAATTAATTACTTAAATGCACATTCTTCTTTCATAGATATGCAAATAGATCTCTGGCTATTTCTGATGAGCTAATACATCCACTTTCAGTAAGTGTCACTTTCTCTGAGGTTCTGAGAGTTGTGTTTTGTTTATTTCATGATGAAGTCAAAATCGTCCACCATTAAGTCTTCGCTAAGTTGTGTCTAATCATCTTACGTAAGGAGTGTTGTAAATTGGACATACTGGAGTAAGAACTGACTTACAGCTTTATTTAATTTGAGCGCTAAGGGGAATCTACCTTCCAAATAACAAGATATGTCATTTTAAAAGATAATATTTTATAGCAGCAAACAATATAAATATTTGTAAGTAGTCCTCACAAATATGCACAAACTCTGTGAATAGAATTAGAAAACAATTTAAATTTGTTTAAATGCTATAAAAACTTAAAAAGTTCCTTCTTCAGGCATATGATAGCCACCGTGCCCGGCCTCTTGCATTTACGTTCGCAATAAAGTGGTTTGGAATATCCCACTGTTGATTTGTGATTTCCTCCTCCATACATAGCCTGTGGCCCTGTATACATAATTGAATATTTTCATATATTGATATTTTGTGTCTGAAGATGAAAGATGAAACATGTTAAAACATTTCATGCAAAACCTTCAGTGGTTGTAGAGTCTACTCTTTGGTAGAATACACAAATTAATCTATTTTAAATATTAAAATTTTTATTAGATGTGATAATGACATTTTCTCTTTTATCTTCACTTGTCAGATATAGTTACTTACGTTCTTCCATAATTAATGATATTGTATCTTATATTGGATGTAAAAAACTCCTAGAATATTTGGAATTGATAGTTGAAATTAAACAGCAAAATGAGAATTGCTGAAACCTAGTGATAATGTACATATGATGGGTTTATTATCTATTATCTCTATCATTGTTAATTTTTAAAGTTTCCATGGAAAACTATACTAAGAACTTAAAATTGTCTATAAAGCCCTTCATACCCTGCACTTTAGCTCCAATGCATAATGAATAAAGAAAAATGGATTCTCCTGCGGGAATTCTGCTGGACTCTTCTTTTCCCTTTAACCTGGGGGGAGCGTCTTGAGGTCACCATGGGGTGAGGCAACCACGAGTGGGGTCCCTAGAGCTGCCACTGGGAGGAGTGTGTATGTGGAGATGGGTTTCGTGGCCACGTTTCTTCCTCGGGTCTTTCTGGTTGTGATGGTGGCTTTGACGATGATTTCTGAGCATCCTCTCCAGGGGAGTCCTCCGCCTGTGGTGTCTCCCTTGGGGGAAGGCCCGAGGATATCTCGAGAGGGATGCATAAGGTGGCCCCTGTGTGACAGAGGTGCCTTGTGTGGGGTCTCCGGAAAGCACCATTTTAGGGGCACTGGAGCCTCATCTCCCCTGCAGGGTGGGCGGGATGTCTGAGGGAATGCTGGAGGGAAGCCCTGTGTGTCGGGGTCGCTGTGTAGTCTGAGTGCAGCCCCAGACCTGGGGAAGTCATGATGGAGACTCAGAGGTGCTTGGGGCAGGGAAGGGAGCGGCCTAGGCAGTCACCAAGGTGTGACAGCATCACTGATGCCAGGAGACAGTTTTGGGAGGAGTTTTTGGAGGGGAACAATTGTGGAGTCCCCAAGGGCGGGGAAAGTGTGAGGGTGCTCCAAGGCTGGAGGTCAATGCGGGGTGGGTGGGAATAACCTATAGGAGTTCTTAGGGGAATAATGGGCCCCCCAGGGGTCAGGGGTGGAAGGAAGTGTCCTCAGCAGGTCCTGTCTTGCAGGGCCCTTCTGTAGGGCATCTGAGAGCTGGAACCCTGGGGCTCCTGAGGTCGCCAGTCCAGGGTGGCGTGTTTTCCAGGGTTAGACCTTCCTGGGTCCTGGAGCAAGGAAATGAAACTGGCTTCTTCCTGCCCACTGCCTGGTTGGCTCTTGGCAAATCCCTTCGGAAAGTCCTGGGGCTCCTGGGCGGGGAAGCTCCTTAAGCCCTGGGGGACAGACAGGCCACCCCTTGAAAGCCGGCAGCAGGAACAGATGGAATTGGGTTTTCTTGGCGATGGTGCAGGTCTGAGCGTGGGTCCGGTACTTCCCCTGCTCCTTCTCTGCCAGACGCAGTGTTCATTGCAGATCTGAACCCCTGGGCTGGCGCTGAGGGGACCCCGGCCTGGCGTAGGGCGATATCCAGGCTCCAGGGACTGTCAGGAGCCATCTGCATCCTGTGAGCACCAGGTCCCCCCGAAGCTCCTGCGCTGCCCAAGGAGGGCACCTGGCACAAAACGCAGACCCACAGCCTGAGCTCCTGAGATTCTTTTTATTTTTAACACAGTCTCGTTCCGGACCCAGCCACGCCAGGTAGGGATACAAACAGAAGTAATGCGGGGGTCTAGAAAAAGAAGAAAAGAAAAAAAGGCAAATTATTGAATGTGGTAGTCATGAAATACGGGGTTTTGTATTGGATTTCATTGTTACTTTGGGTTTAGAATGAGTGACTGAAGGTAGTTTTAGGACTGGGATAGACAACTGTAGAACTCCAGGCAACTGGGACCAGGAAGGTCTTGCTGACCTTCCTGTGAGATGGCTCTTCTGAGCTGTGTTTGATAAGGGATATACCCAATCCAATGAGTACAGCTTCACATTCCTAACAATCTGTGAGTCACAGTGGTCTTCAATAAATTAAAATCATTTCCTTTGCTTTTCTGACCTAGTTAAATGAATCACATGGTTCCTGCCCATTAATACTCCTACCTCAGTAACCAAATATGTGCCTGCTAGCTTGCTGCCTCCCTTTTCTTTATTATGCTTTGAAGTGGACAAGAAATATATTTCATTTTTACAGTCTGTGACTTGGGTTTCTGAAAGTCCATATCTGTGATTTAAAATAGACAAATGAATTATCACTGTTATTTTTAATAATTTAAATTTGTATACTTAGATGCCAAAAACACCTCCACAATTTTTCATTTGATACTTATTAGAATTATATGATCTAGATGGAAAGGTCTCAGGTGCTAAGGGGAGAGGAACTCAGCCCAGGGGCCAGAAGACATGGTCTGTTATTCTTCAATCAACTGCTGGAATGTGGGGCAGGACATAAGTTTTTTAAGCTTCCTTATGAGCAAAGCAAGAGAGTTGACTAAATGACCCCTAAGATCATTCCTGGAGCTGAAGTTCCACGAAACTAGGAGATCTATTAGTTTACAAAGGAGGGATCTGAGGCCTAACAGGGTTGATTGCATTGCCTAAGGTCAACACAAAGCCAGACTTCAAGTGTCCTGACCTTTGGTCCATTTTTTAAAAATTAATCCAAATAATACAACTCTATTATTATATAAGGATCCAGCAAACAAGGGAATTAAGGCTCGAAGAACAATTTATTTCTATATTACATGACTATCTGGCGGTAAAGGTAGGAACAGAACTATTTTGTTTTTCAGTTCACAGATGTTGCCTCTAATGAATAAAGGTCAGCATTGACTTGAGAGAAAAAAGTTAATAAGTAGGATAGATGTAAGAGCACAACTGATAGGGAATGACCAATAAAGTATTTAGGAAAACAAGTGGAAACAATTTTAGTCTAATTGGCTAGTGGTCACAGAACTAGTGAATAGAGGAGATGGATTAAATAAGATCAATCTCATTAAACAGCATAGATACTAAACTGAGGTAACTTTTAATTTAATATAAACTCTCCTTTAATCCAGTTTCTCATTATAAGCATGCTTGTGAACTTGTTCAGTTGGTAGAAATATTATGGGTAGAGATAAGACTAAAATCAATATAATCCCTCAATTGTGTTTCAGTGTCTGGCGGAGTCTTCAGATAGATGATACACTGCTTCACAACATTATATTCATTACATAAATGGCTTTCAAATGATTTATTCTTGGCTCCATCCTCTTACCTGAAAGGCATTTAGATATTTAAATGATACAACTGCTACTTCCAGTTTGTTTCTCTTTTTTAAGATTTGTATTGTTTCTCTAAAGAAAGCATTGTAAGTTTGAATAATAATTAATTCTAGTAGTTCTGGGCATAGGTTAGGATTTCCTCTATCTCCAGACCCTTCCTACAACTCATTTTCTAACATTTTTGGTGGCTGAAGGAAAAGACAGTTTATGCTTTGAGAGGAATATGAGAAAGGTCAAAAAAAAAAGAAGCAGTAATTATTGCATACATTACCTATCAGGCAATAAAGTGTGTTTATATACATTTCTAATTTAATCATCAGGATATCCCAAAGAGCTTGCCGCTATTTTTTTGACTTCACAGATGACATAGAGTGAATTAAGAGGTCAAATTACACAGTCACAAGGTCACATACTGTATAAGTGACTTGGGAGTCCAGAATTAAGGTTTATATCTTCCTTTAATTCTCATCCCATCAAATTTTTATATTGGAACATCTAAAAGGCTTTGAAATAAAAGGCATCCCTAAAACCAATCACTAATAAAGAATGTCTCAAATTAAGATTGAGATCAATAAGCATGCAAATGATTGCCATTTATTTTCAGCTATGGCCTGATCAAGGCACTATATGGCATTCAATCAGAGCAAGCTGACTTTGCAGCTAATAAGCAGACAGTAGTGCAGATGTTGTCTTAGAAATGATTATGTATTTATAAATAACACTGTAATTTGAATAAATACAGACAAAATAGGCAACTAAGAATCATACCCATATAAAAAGTTTAGTACAGAAGCTAAGGAACTTCCAGCTGTGCTAGCTCAAAACCAGCAGATGTGGTTCACTTTGTAGATTTGTCAAGTAATCATGACAGCGTCTTATAAATACATGAACATGAGCAAACAGCAAGTCAAAACATTGCTCTTATTTTTTTTCAGATTGTTCCTGTAGAGACAATAGATACTATAATGCAGAAATAGAGAGATGACATCAATAGATATTATGGGAACTCACTAAATTCAGACTATACAGGAAAAGACTATTTAGGAAGAGTAAAATATTATTTTGGAATGAATTATGGAGGCTTTTTTAAAGAAATGTAATTTTATTCCTGTTTCCTTCCTGTTTATTCACATTTACAGAAAATGTTTAAAGGTAATTTAAGAGACTCATTATAATTTGAAAACTTTTCTGATCCTCCTAGCACCCAACATACACTGGTATTTTTCAATATATAACCACGCATTTCCTATCAGGATGTTTACAAATCGGAATTAAATAGACCCAAAAGTTTCAGGCTTGCTGAAGAGATAAATAAACAACATAGCAAAAGCCCTTTAAATCTCCCAACAAAGGGGACTTTCAAGTATAATGTGTTATTTCATTTCTAACCACTAATCATTTTGGAATTGAATTATTGACATTGGGATAATGCCTAAATCAATTATATTTTAGGCAATAATGCAGAAAAAAATCATAGTCTGTCTCCAATCATGAAACAGATAATAGAGTAGGGATCTGAAACATTTTTCTGTAAGGTCCAGATGGAAACTATTTTTGGCTTTGCAGTCCATATTTTCTCTGTTGTAGTCAATATGTAAACTAATATGGTAATGTTATAATAAAACTTTATCAAAACAGACAGTGGGTGGATTTGGGCAGCATAGTTTGCTGATCTTTGTTTTTGAGTATAAGTCTCACAATGATTTTTTTCCTCTTAGAATTAGCAGGGCCTGAAGAATGTTAAGAGTTAAACTTTAAAGCCGTTTGCTAGCCAGTTTTCCCAACACCACCATTTGTTAAACAGGGAGTCCTTTCCCAATTGCTTGTTTTTGTCAGGTTTGTCAAAGATCAGATGTTTGTAGATGTGTGATATTGCTTCCGAGGCCTTTGTTCTGTTCCATTGGTCTATATCTCTGTGTTGGTATCAGTACCATGCTGTTTTGATTACTGTAGCCTTGTAGTATAGTTCAAAGTTGGGCAGCATGATGTCTCCGGCTTTATTCTTTTTGCTTAGGATTGTCTTGGCTATGTGGGCTCTCTTTGATTCCATATGAAGTTTAAGGTGTTTTTTTCCAGTTCTGTGAAGAGGGTCATAGGTATCTTGATGGGGATAGCACTGAATCTATAAATTACTTTGGGCAGTATGGCCATTTTCATAATATTGATTCTTCCTAACCATGAGCACAGAATGTTTTTCCATCTGCTTGTGTCCTCTCTTATTTTGTTGGGAGCTAAAGGAAGAGAACACATGGACACAGAGAGAAACAATAGACACTGAGAACTGCCTGACAGTAGAGAGTGAAAGGACAGAGAAGATCAGGAAAAATAACTAATGAGCACTAGGGTTAGTACCTGGGTGATGAAATAATCTGTACAACAAACCCCCATGACACAAGTTTACCTATATAACAAACCTGTACATGTACCCCTGAACTTAAAAGTTTAAAAAAATGGAAACATAGCCCTTTGAACAGCAAGAAAATGTAAGGTTAAGGTTTGATCTTAATTAATTAACTATAGAAAGGGTTAATTACCTGATCAAGTGAATTGTAAGTAAGACCTGAACCTAGCAGAGTGCTGTGTCCTTCAATGAGAAATAGGCACTGCAGGCATCTATTCCAAATTGTACTTTTTTGTGTAAAATATGCTAATATTTTATAGTTCAATAGAAAATTTTTATGTCCTTTCTTCAAGCAGATGTTAAGATTACTGACATCATTACTAGAAGCTACACTGGCAATGAATGGTCAAGAAAAAATATCTTCAGAATTAGCCTAGGCAGAATCATGCAATGTGTTGAAAACTCTTCCTTCCCAAAGATGAGCATAATTATCACACCACCGATTCCCTCTCCTAGCACTGAAAGGAAACAAATCATGCTCTCCTCAATAACAGTAAACAGAACATCTCTTACATATCTGCCAGATTCACATTTACATTTCTATCCAACTAGACTGTGCACTGCTTGGGGAAAGGAGCACAAATACCCAGGCCACATTGATGATCAGTATATATTTGTTTTATGAATAAAACCTGGATCATAATTTTCAACACATGACGAGGAAAACAGGTGAATCATAGTGCTGCTGTTTAGAAGTCCATGCTGAATTGTTCTATCACAGCACTTCTCTATTTCTGGCAGTTAACCACAGAATAGAATAGCATCAAGACACTTTAATCAAATGCTTGTAAATCACCTCCCCATGTGTCAGTCACAATGCAAATGCTGTGGAGACAAGGAAATGTGACTTTTCTGCCTCCTCCCATAGCATGTATCCTAGACTCCATACTTATGAGACTATCCAAGGTAGTCTCATAAGTATTCTAATGAAAACTGCCTAATATTCATTTTGTAAATTTGATATTTTAATGAAAATTATCTAGCTATATTTGATGGTATTAGAAAGCACAAGTGAACAAATATGATAACTCAGACTTCAAAAAGAAAAAATATGACATGAAAACATTTTTCAATATTGCTCCACATGTTTATTAACACTGTTTATGACGTCAGTTCATGAATTTAACTATTCCTGAGTGAATATAGATAATAAACTATTGCAAAATATTAACCCAGTTTTTGAATATTAAAATTTTAACTGTTTTTCTTATTTACATGGGGATTTTCTCTATTTGTTGGTTTTGGGGATGCTAATATTGCATATAAAACAACCCCAAAATCATTTCAGTGGCCACCAACATAAACTAAGGTTTTATTCATACATCTAGAGATGGGCTGCAGTAGTTCCACTTCAGGCTGAAAGTCATGTTTTGGTTGACTTCCGTCATATGTCATTGTAGGACCCAGGTCAAAGGGGCAGCCATTTCCTGAGACTTTTCCTTCTCATTTTGCTATTCAGAGGTTGCAGTGAAAAAGGCCAAGTGAGTCCAGTCACAACTGTGGAAGTCCATAAAAAGTCCCTGAGTGAGCCTGGGGAAATCATAGTCACTGACACTCCAGTGCAAAGCATACAGTCAAGTTCAACATCAATGGAACACGAATGTTTTCTTTTTGCATTAGAGAAGAGGAAAAAGGACAGTGAATATTTACTAAACAACAGTTGCAAAGTTAAAAGTGAAGTTCAAAATGTAAAAGAAAAATTTTATTTGGAAATCTCAAAAATACTTTCTATATATGAAATCATAAATTTCTAGGATAATCAATGGCCAGGACTCCAGAGAAAGAGAAATTGAGCAGTGATACAAGGAGGAAATCAGACAGGCTAATCTGTTCCAGCAGGGGCAGTTTTATTCTCTATAGAATGCAATTTGAGCTTATCACCAGAGGAGAGCAAACAGCATATTTTTAAAAATTTCTGCTCCAAAAGACAACATTGGGGATAAAAATTTTCTTGGAGTTTTAGTTTTACTTTTTTAGTTTTAGAATTTTTTTTTTTACTTATTGTTGGCAATAAATGTAATTATTGTGTTACTGACTAACAATATCCAGAAAGAACAAAGTCCAAAATTGTTGCCATAAAAAATAAAACACCTTTCTTCTGTGAATTTTTGAAAGCTATTTTGTGAATTTTAATTGGCAAATAACAATTGAATATATTTATTGTGTACAACATGATGTTTTGAAATATGTATACATTGTGGAATGGCTCAACTGAGCTAATGATCATATGCATCACCACACATGCTTACCATTTATTATAGTAAGAACACTTAAATTATACTCCTCTAGCAATTTTCAAAATACAATCAATGCTATAAACTATAGTCACCATGTTGTACTATACTCTGTGAAGTTTTTTTTCTGAATAGATTTATATAAAAGCTTAACCAAAATTAAAATAAAAAACAAAAGGAATTTTTCCCATAATTAAAAAGACTTATAAATTTCACTACCCTGAAATAATGGCTATAATGTAAGGTAAAAAAAAGGAATTTTCTAAGATTAATCACAGCATATTTGTTCATTTCTGAAGAGCAACCAAGACCACTGAGAACTACTAAATTATAAGTATGAATAATCAGTGCAACAAAATGAACAAAATAAGAGTTGAAAAAGTTTTCTTATAAATATCCACCAACAGCTTCTAGCAGAAAGTATTGCTTTCTGGGATCATTACAATATGCCTGGATAAATTAAATTTTTTAGCTTTATAACAAGACATAAATGTATCTCAGACAATGCAATTTTTTAAGAAATTGGTTAAATAGGTTATGTCACAGAGAAAACCTAATTTGCCTTTCTATCAAGGAAATTTTTAAATAAGCCAACAACTTAACATTATGAGATCTGAAGTAATTACTTTTCTACATAGCAAGCTTCAGCCCAGTCACCAGTACCTCCTTTACCATATCCAATGAATATGTTAGCATGACTTTCCTCTAATGGTCTTCAGCTTTAAATGGATAGACTCTGACATCAATAATTATTTAGAGATGCCTATTCCACAAGCTGTTCTTGCTTTTTCTGAGGCCATATATATGTATAAAGCATTTTTAGATATTAATCACTTTAAGCTTTTTTGCTTAAAGTAAAAAGTTCCTTACAGTGTGTTTCAAAGATAAAATCACACTACATTCTTGGGGAAACTATTAGTTAAGACTCTAAAATGCATACAAGGCTGGCTGCAGTGGCTCATGCCCGTAATCCCAGCACTTTGCAAGTCCAAGGTGGGTGGATCACTTAAGGCCAGGAATTTGAGACCAGCCTGGCCAACATGGTTAGACTCCTATCTCTACTAAAAATACAAAACAAAACAAGGCAAAACAAAATTAGCTGGGCTGGTGGCACACACCTCTAGTCCCAGCTGCTAGGGAGGCTGAGGCACGAGAATCACTTGAACCCAGGAGGCAGAAGTTGCAGTGAGCTGAGATTGCACCACTGCACTCCAGCCTGGGCAACAGAGCAAGACTCTGTCTCCTAAATCAATAAATAAAATGCATACAAAATAGTTGTAGTACCTGCAGACAGATACGAAGATGAAAGGAAAACGAATCCTTAGGAAAAGCCTATATCCTATCTAGAGTACCTCTTAAACTCCCTCTGCTGTTTACCATTTAAAGTAGGAAAAAAATGTTGACGCAGGATGAAGGATGAAATTGACAATATTACTGTTGAAATTGAAAGGAATTTTCTCTTAAAAGGGGGCTAAATCTAACTGATGACTATCTTTCCTAAGAAGGCTTTAAAAGGATTTCCAAACAGATTGAGGGAAAAAGGGACTGAAAATAAGGGGAATTACAGGTATTGATCGACTTATGACCTATGTAACTTACGACCATTCAACTTTATGACCACAATCGCTAGACACGACTGCTCCACGTCTGGCAGCGCAAACGTTTCCCAGCTGGGCATATGACAGTGCAGACTAGCTTCCGGCAGCACTACCATCTCTGCGTGCATATAGCCTACTCAACTTACGACCAAATCGTGTTACGACCGGTCTGTTGGAACCAATCGTGGTCGTAAGTCGAGCACTAGCTGTATTCCCAAGTTTGAATATGTTCATCATTAAATTGATATGCCAAAATGCAAAAGTATTTAGTATAAACTATAAATGATTATGATTTAACACTAGAAAAATTAAGAATTTAAATATATTTCACAAACTTCACTAGAACAAAAAACTTTTATCACACTATTTAATCTACTTAGTTTCAATATTAACATTTATTTTTTCTTCCAGAGTGAAAGTAAAATAACAATTTAAATAATTATCAGGATGTATAAATGAATATCAATTCAGATAAAACATTACTGCTTAAAAGTGGCTAAGAAATATTTTGCATGTAATAAATATATTTCGTGTTTAGGTTAACAGGCACCGTCTTGAAAGCAGAAGTTTTCTTTTTTAACTAATAAATAAATTATATTCAAGAAAACAAGGTGATATCTGAGTATATCATTTAAGGTTTTTCTTCATATAGCACCCAAACTTCAAACTGTCTAGAAAGTATCTCCTAAAATATAACCCATACATTAAGTAATAAAAATAAGGGGCAAGAAAAAAAATCAATTTAAGACAAAATTTACAGTTTATATTCTTAATTCCCCATTCAATAAAATATCAATTGCCAATTTACTAAAAGTAAATGAATTGTATATATGCAACCTGTTAGCGCTGAAAATCTGAAATATATAGTTTTAAAAATCACTCATTCTGACAGTATTTAAAATATTGCATCTTTGGCAAACCTGAAAACAATCAAGCATCTTACTACCCTAGTTTTCATACCTAACCCATACCCCATCACCTTTTATCCTTTAACATCCATCCAGGACTTTTTTTTTTTGGTAAATACGCTTACTTATATCCCAAACACAAAACACTGACAATACTCCTTGGTAAACAAGGAAATCCCAGAACAGTCCAAGCCTACACAGCTTTGCTCCCAAAGTGTGGCACAGGCTAAATAACAGGAGAGAAAGAAACAATCAGTGGCCCTTATTGATGCAGTCAGAATACTCCTGAGAGTCCATAACTGTGCTGATGTAATCCTGACAGAAGTTTCAGCAGATTTTGCAGAAAAGTATCAGAGAATAAGTCTTTGATTGATAATTTTTCTATTTATTTCTGCCAAGGCGGCTGAAAACACGAAAGCCTTTTCATCAGACAGGTTAGCATAGATGTCAATTTCCTTTTCCTGTTTCTCTGTTAAAAGAAAAAGGAAAAGATTAATATAAAAACAGTAGATGCAGTAAATTTAAATTTCTTTTTTTTCCCCATTTATTTATTTTATTGCATTTTAGGTTTTGGGGTACATGTGAAGAACATGCAAAATTGTTGCATAGGTACACACGTGGCAGTGTGATTTGCTGCCTTCCTCCCCACCACCTACATCTGGCAGTTCTCCCCTTGCTATCTCTCCCTAGCTCCCCACCCCCCACCGTCCCTCCCCTATTTCCCCCCAACTGATCCCAGTGTGTAGTGCTCCCCTCCCTGTGTCCATGTGTTCTCATTGTTCAACACCTGCCTATGAGTGAGAACATGCGGTGTTTGATCTTCTGCTCTTCTGTCAGTTTGCTGAGAATGATGGTTTCCAGGTTCATCCATGTCCCTACAAAGGACCCTAACTCATCGTTTTTGATGGCTGCATAATATTCCATGGTGTATATGTGCCACATTTTCCCTATCCAGTCTATCATCGATGGGCATTTGGGTGAGTTCCAGGTCTTTGCTATTGTAAACAGTGCTGCAATGAACATTCGTGTGTACGTGTCCTTATAGTAGAACGATTTGTAATCCTTTGGATATATATCCAGTAATGGGATTGCTGTGTCAAATGGAATTTCTATTTCTAGGTCCTTGAGGAATCGCCACACTGTCTTCCACAATGGTTGAACTAATTTACACTCCCACCAACAGTGTAAAAGTGTTCTTATTTCTCCACATCCTCTCCAGCATCTGTTGTCTCCAGATTTTTTAATGATCGCCATTCTAACTGGCATGAGATGGTATCTCAATGTCGTTTTGATTTGCATTTCTCTGATGACCAGTGATGATGAGTATTTCTTCATATGTTTGTTGGCCTCATGTATGTCTTCTTTTGTAAAGTGTCTGTTGTCTGTTCATATCCTTTGCCCACTTTTGAATGGGTTTGTTAGTTTTTTTCTTGTAAATCTGTTTTAGTTCTTCGTAAATTTTGGAAAACAGCCCTTTGTCAGATGGGTAAACTGCAAAAATTTTTTCCCATTCTGTTGGTTGCTGATTCACTCTAATGATTGTTTCCTTTTCTGTGCAGAAGCTGTGGAGTTTGATTAGGTCCCATTTGTCTATTTTGGCTTTTGTTGTCATTGCTTTTGGTGTTTTGGTCATGAAGTCCTTGCCTACACGTATGTCCTGAATGGTTTTGCCTAGATTTTCTTCTAGGGTTGTTATGGTGTTAGGTCTTATGTTTAAGTCTTTAATCCATCTGGAGTTAATTTTAGTGTAAGGTGTCAGGAAGGGATCCAGTTTCTGCTTTCTGCACATAGCTAGCCAACTTTCCCAACACCATTTATTGAACAGGGAATCCTTTCCCCATTGCTTGTTTTTGTCTGGTTTGTCAAAGATCAGATGGTTGTAGATATGTTGTGTTGCCTCCGAGACCTCTGTTCTGTTCCATTGGTCTATATCCCTGTTTTGGTACCAGTACCATGCTGTTTTGATTACTGTAGCCTTGTAGTATAGTTTGAAGTCCAGTAGGTTGATGCCCCCCACTTTGTTCTTTTTGCTTAGAATTGAATTGGCTATGCGGGCTCTCTTTTGGTTCCATATGAAGTTTAAGGTGGTTTTTTTCCAGTTCTGTGAAGAAGGTCATTGGTAGCTTGATGGGGATAGCATTGAATCTGGGGAGAGGAGATCCAAGATGGCTGTTTAGGAACAGCTCAGGATTGCAGCTCCCAGTGAAAGCGCAGAGGGTGAGTGGACGCCACGTTTTTATTGCCCACAGACTAGGAAATTCCCGGGCAGAGGTGCTCCACGCTCGCCAGCGCGGCTGTTGTGGCCAGCGTTGCTATGCCGGCCAGCGCCGGCCGGCGCCGACCAGCGCCGCTGCTCTGCACCGCGCGGCTGCTTTGTCGGCGCCCCGGAGCCGCGGTTCTCCATACAAAATACACCGGTCCGGGTGCCCTTTTGGCTGGCGATTGGAGCCACGGGAAGTCGCCCATATGCTGGGTCAAAAAGGGGACTGAGCAGAGAACCAGGACAGTAGATTCCAGGTCAAAAAAAAAAAAAGAAAAAAAAGCGCCACAAACCTCAGTGCCGCTGTTTAAGCCAGCGCAGTGAGTGGCCGCAGGGGAAAACAAACAGACCCCGGCGCCTCTTCAACAGGCGACAGGAACACCAAATTAAAAAAGGCTCTGAGGCAGGGAGCCAGGCGATCAGGCTCGGCTGGCCCCACCCCCACAAAAGAACAGCAACCAGAAACTCTGGATTGAGAATTTCACAGCGAGCGCAGCTGAACCCGGGACAGTCCAGCTCTGTGGGGGAGGGGCGTCCGCCATTACCGAGGCAGCCCGCCGTTGCCAAGGCAACCCGCCATTGCTGAGGCAGCCCGCCGTTGCCAAGGCAACACGCCACAGCAGAGACTCCGCCCCAACAGAGGCGGGCCACCAACGCCAAAGCAGTTCTAACTACACCCATATAAACAGGACTGCAGGGAAGTTCACTCGGCAGCGGGGCGCAGCCCAAAGCAGCTCAGCAAAGCTGCTATAGGCCGACAGTGACTAGGCTGCCTCCTTGCTGGGCTGGGCAGGTCTGAAGGAAAAAAAGAAAAAAAAAAAAAAAAAAAAGAAGGCAGCAGCATAATGGAAACTCATAAATAAAGCCCTAAATCCCTGGGACAGAGCACCTGGGAACAAAAAGCAGTTTATGAGTTCTGCTGCAGCAGACCTAAAAGTACCTGCCCAGCAGCTCTGAATGAACAACAACAGAGCTCACAGCTCACCATTTGAGCTCCTATAAAGAAAAGACCGTCTCCTCAAGCAGCTCCCTGACCCCTATATATCCAAAAAGACACCTCATAGAGGAGAGATCAGATTGACACTAGGCGGGTATCCTTCTGGGACAAAGATAGAAGAAGAAGAAAACTGGTAACAACCCTTGCTGTTCAACAGCTGCTGCAGGTGAACCCCAGGCAAGCAGGGCGTGGAGTGAACCTCAGCAGACCTACAGCAGAGGGGCCAGACTGTCAGAAGGAAAACCAAGAAGCAGAAATAACCTCATCATCAACAAACAGAGCGTCAATCTGAAAGATTTGAGACCCAATCTGAAAGCCAGCAACTACAAAGTCGACAGGTGGATAAATCCTTAAGGATGGGAAGAAACCGGCGCAAAAAGGATGAAAACACCCGAAACCAGAACACCTCTCCTCCTAAAAGGAATCACAACTCCTCGCCAG
>NW_022437905.1:0-22444 GCF_009761245.1 Sapajus apella | reverse complement strand
AAAACCATTCAGGACGTAGGTGTAGGCAAGGACTTCATGACCAAAACGCCAAACGCATTGACAACAAAAGCCAAAATAGACAAATGGGACCTAATCAAACTCCACAGCTTCTGCACAGCAAAAGAAACAATCATTAGAGTGAATCGGCAACCAACAGATTGGGAAAAAAGTTTTGCAGTTTACCCATCTGACAAAGGGCTGATATCCGTAATTTACAAAGAACTAAAGCAGATTTACAAGAAAAAAACTAACAAGCCCATTCAAAAGTGGGCAAAGGATATGAACAGACACTTCTCAAAAGAAGACATACGTGAGGCCAACAAACATATGAAAAAATGCTCATCATCACTGGTCATCAGAGAAATGCAAATCAAAACTACATTGAGATACCATCTCACGCCGGTTAGAATGGCGATCATTAAAAAATCTGGAGACAGCAGATGCTGGAGAGGATGTGGAGAAATAGGAACACTTTGCACTGTTGGTGGGAGTGTAAATTAGTCCAACCATTGTGGAAGACAGTGTGGCGATTCCTCAAGAACCTAGAAATAGAAATTCCATTTGACCCAGCAATCCCATTACTGGGTATATATCCAAAGGATTACAAATCGTTCTACTATAAGGACACGTGTACAAGAATGTTCATTGCAGCACTGTTTACAATAGCAAAGACCTGGAACCAACCCAAATGCCCTTCGACGATAGACTGGATAGGGAAAATGTGGCACATATACACCATGGAATATTATGCAGCCATCAAAAACGATGAGTTTGGGTCCTTTGTAGGGACATGGATGAACCTGGAAACCATCATTCTCAGCAAACTGACAGAAGAGCAGAAGATCAAACACCGCATGTTCTCACTCATAGGCGGGTGTTGAACAATGAGAACAAATGGACACAGGGAGGGGAGCACTACACACTGGGGTCAGTTGGGGGGAAATAGGGGAGGGATGGTGGGGGGTGGGAAGCTGGGGAGAGATAGCAAGGGGAGAAATGCCAGATGTAGGTGATGGGGAGGAAGACAGCGAATCACACTGCCACGTGTGTTCCTAAGCAACAATTTTGCATGTTCTTCACATGTACCCCAAAACCTAAAATGCAATAAAATAAATAAATGGGAAAGAAAAAAAAAGAATTAGCGGTAAGATCGAATCTAAATCAAAGGAGAAACGTTTGTTTCAAACTTCTCTGCTGTGTTTTCGTTCAACTTAGGGAGTTGCATCTATGATTAGATTCAGCGAGTTAGAAATACGTTTCTTCTAAAAGCTGCTTTTGGATATTCCGGAGTCAATAGGAGTATAGGATGTAATGAGAAATATCTGGCTCTGAAACAAAAACGGAGCTTTATAGCAGAATGATTGTCAAGGAGTATATTCAACTTAGAGTGTTAAGAGATATGTGAATGTAGCAGTTCAGAAATCCTTTCTTCTGAGAATCTGGAAAGAGATATTTCCAGCCGTATACAGGCTCATAACAATTAGCGGTAAGATCGCGTCTAAACCATAGGAGAAACGTCTGTTTTAAAGTTCTCTGCTGTGTGTTCGTTCACCTTAGGAAGTTGCATCTATGTTTAGATTCGGCGAGTTAGAAACACTTTTCTTCTAAAAGCTGCGTTTCGATATTCCTGAGTCCATGGGAGTATAGGAAGTCATGAGAAATATCTGGCTCTAAAACAAAAACGGGTCTATGTAGCAAAACGATTGTCAAGGTGTATATTCAACACACATAGCTAAACAGATGTGTGAATGGAGCAGCTGAGAAACCCTTTCTTTGGAGAGTTTGAAAAGAGATATATCCATCCGTATTCAGTCTCATAAGAATAAGCAGTAAGATCGAATCTAAAACACAGGAGAAACATCTGTTTCAATCTTCTCTGCTGTGTGTTCGTTCAACTTAGGAAGTTGCATCTATGATTAGGTTCAGCGAATTAGAAACTCGTTTCTTCTAAAAGCTGCGTTTGGATATTCCTGAGTGAATAGGAGTATAGGATGTAATGAGAAACATCTGGCTCTAAAACAAAAACGGAGCTATGTAGCAGAATGATCGTCAAGGTGTATATTCATCTTAGAGAGTTAAACAGATGTGTGAATGTGGCAATTCAGAAACCCTTTCTTTAGAGAATCTGGAAAGAGATATTACTAGCCAGATAGAGGCACATAAGAATTAGAGCAAAGATCGTGTCCTAACTACAAGAGAAACGTCTGTTTTAAACTCCTCTGCGGTGTGTTCGTTCACCTTCGGAAGTTGCTTCTATGTTTAGATTCGGCGAGTTAGAAACACTTTTCTTATAAAAGCTGCCTTTGTATATACTTGAGTCCGTGGGAGAATAGGAAGTAATGAGAAATATCTGGCTCTAAAACAAAAACAGGGCTATGTAGCAGAATGATTGTCAAAGTGTATATTCAACGTACAGAGTTAAACAGATGTGTGAATGGAGCAGTTGAGAAACCCTTTCTTTGGAGAGTTTGGAAAGAATGATTTAAAGCCATATACTGGCTCTTAAGCATTAGCGGTAAGATCGAATCTAAACCACAGGAGAAACGTCTGTTTCAAACTTCTCGGCTGTGTGTTCGTTCACCTTAGGAAGTTGCATCTATGATTTGACTCAGCGAGTTAGAAACACGTTTCTTCTAAAAGCTGCGTTTGCATATTCCTGAGTGAATAGGAGTATACGATGTAATGAGAAATATCAGGGTCTAAAACAAAAACGGAACTATATAGCAGAATGATTGTCAAGGTGTATATTCAACTTACAGAGGTAAACAGATGTGTCAATGTAGCAGTTGAGAAAACCTTTCTTTGTTGAATCTGGAAAGAGATATTTCCAGCTATAAACAGCATCATAATAATTAGCGGTAAGATCGAATCTATACCACAGGAGACAGGTCTGTTTTAAGCTTCTCTGCTGTGTGTTCTTTCACCTTAGGAAGTTGCATCTATATTTAGATTCAGCGGGTTAGAAACACTTTTCTTCTAAAACTGTGTTTGGATATTAATGAGTGAATTGGAATAGAGGATGTAATGAGAAATATCTGGCTCTAAAACAAAAACGGAGCTATGTAGCAGAATGATTGTCAAGGTGTATATTCATCTTACAGACGTAAACAGATGTGTGAATGCATCAGTTGAGAAACACTTTCTTTGGAGAATCTGGAAACATATATTTCCTGCCATAAACAGACTCTTAAGAACTAGCAGTAACATCGAATCTAAATCACAGGAGAAACGTCTGTTTCAAACTTCTCGGCTGTGTGTTCCTTCACCTTAGGAAGTTGCATCTATGATTTGACTCAGCGAGTTAGAAACACGTTTCTTCTAAAAGCTGCGTTTGGATATTCCTGAGTGAATAGGAGTATAGGATGTAATGAGAAATATCTGGCTCTAAAACAAAAACGGAGCTATGTAGCAGAAAAATTTTCAAGGAGTATATTCAACTTAGATTGTTAAAGAGATGTGTGAACGTAGCAGTTCGGAAACCCTTTCTTTGGAGAATCTGGAAAGAGATATTTCCAGCCGTATACAGGCTCAGAAGAATTAGCGGTAAGTCCGCGTCCAAACCACAGGAGAAACGTCTGTTTTAAAGTTCTCTGCTGTGTGTTCGTTCACCTTAGGAAGTTGCATCTACGTTTAGATTCGGCGAGTTAGAAACACTTTTCTTCTAAAAGCTGCGTTTGGATATTCCTGAGTCCATGGGAGTACAGGAAGTAATGAGAAATATCTGGCTCTAAAACAAAAACGGGGCTACGTAGCAAAACGATTGTCAAAGTGTATATTCAACTCACAGATTTAAACAGATGTGTGAATGGAGCAGTTGAGAAACACTTTCTTTGAGAGTTTGGAAAGAGATGTTTCCAGCCCTACACTGGCTCATAAGAATTAGCGGTAAGATCGAATCTAAACCACAGGAGAAACGTGTGTTTCAATCTTCTCTGCTGTGTGTTCGATCACTTTAGGAAGTTGGATCTATGTTTAGATTTAGCTGGTTAGAAACACGTTTCTTCAAAAATCTGTGTTTGGTATTCCTGAGTGAATGGGGGTATAGGATGTAAAGATAAATATCTGGCTCTAAAACAAAAATGGAGCTATGTAGAAGAATGATTGTCAAGGTGTATATTCAACTAACAGAGTTAAAGAGATGTGTGAATGGAGCAGTTGAGAAACCCTTTCTTTGGAGAGTTTGAAAAGAGATTTTCCATCCGTATACAGGCTCACAAAATAAGCGTTAAGATTGAATCTAAAACACAGGAGAAACGTCTGTTTCAATCTTCTCTGCTGTGTGTTCGTTCACCTTAGGGAGTTGCATCTATGATAAGGTTCAGCGAGTTAGAAACACGTTTCTTCTAAAAGCTGCGTTTGGATATTCCTGAGTCAATAGGAGTATAATATGTAATGAGAAATATCTGGCTCTAAAACAAAAACGGAGCTATGTAGCAGAAAAATTTTCAAGGAGTATATTCAACTTAGTGTGTCAAAGAGATGTGTGAACGTAGCAGGTAAGAAACCCTTTCTTTGGAGAATCTGGAAAGAGATATTTCCAGCCCTATACAGGCTCATAACAATTAGCGGTAAGATCGCGCCTAAACCACAGGAGAAAAGTCTGTTTTAAAGTTCTCTGCTGTGTGTTCGTTCACCTTAGGAAGTTGCATCTATGTTTAGATTCGGCGAGTTTGAAACACTTTTCTTCTAAAAGCTGCGTTTGGATATTCCTGAGTCCATGGGAGTAAAGGAAGTAATGAGAAATATCTGGCTCTAAAACAAAAACGGGGCTATGTAGCCAAACGATTGTCAAGGTGTATATTCAACTCACAGAGTTAAACAGATGTGTGAATGGAGCAGTTGAGAAACACTTTCTTGGAGAGTTTGGAAAGAGATGTTTCCAGCCCTATATAGGCTCATAAGAATTAGCGGTAAGATCGAATCTAAACCACAGGAGAAACGTCTGTTTCAATCTTCTCTGCTGTGTGTTAGCTCACTTTAGGAAATTACATCTATGATTAGATTTACCTGGTTAGAAACACGTTTCTTCTAAAAGCTGTGTTTGGTATTCCTGAGTTTTTGGGAGTATAGGATGTGATGAGAAATATCTGGCTCTAAAACAAAAACGGAGCTATGTAGCAGAATGATTGTCAAGGTGTATATTCAACTTACAGAGTTAAACAGATGTGTGAACGGAGCAGTTGCGAAACCCTTTCTTTGGAGAGTTTGAAAAGAGTTATTTCCAGCCGTATACAGGCTCACAAGAATAAGCGTTATGATCGAAGCTGAAACACAGGAGAAACGTCTGTTTCAAGCTTCTCTGCTGTGTGTTCGTTCACCTTAGGAAGTTACATCTATGATTAGGTTCAGCGAGTTAGAAACACGTTTCTTCTGAAAGCTGCGTATGGATGTTCCTGAGTGAATAGGAGTATAGGAAGTAATGTGAAACATCTGGCTCTAAAACAATAACGGAGCTATGTAGCAGAATGATTGTCAAGACGTATATTCAACTTAGAGAGTTAAACAGACGTGTGAATGTAGCAGTGCAGAAACCCTTTCTTTGGAGAATCTGGAAAGAGATGTTTAAAGCCATAGAGAGGCACGTAAGAATTAGAGCAAAAATCGTGTCCAAACTGCAGGAGAAACGTCTGTTTTAAAATCCTCTGCTGTGTTTTCCTTCACCTTAGGAAGTTGCATCTATGTTTAGATTCAGCGACTTAGAAACACTTTTCTTCTAAAAGCTGTCTTTGTATATACTTGAGTCCATGGGAGTATAGGAAGTAAAGAGAAATATGTGGCTCTACAACACAAACAGGGCTATGTAGCAGAATGATTGTCAAAGTGTATATTCAACATACAGAGTTAAACAGATGTGTGAATGGAGCAGTTGAGAAACCCTTTCTTTGCAGAGTTTGGAAAGAATGATTTAAAGCCATATACAGGTTCTTCAGCATTAGCGGTAAGATCGAATCTAAACCACAGGAGAAATGTCTGTTTCAAACTTCTCGGCTGTGTGTTCGTTCACATTAGGAAGTTGCATCTATGATTTGACTCAGCGAGTTAGAAACCCGTTTCTTCTAAAATTGTGTTTGGATATTCCTGTGTAAATAGGAATATAGGATGTAATGAGAAATATCTGGCTCTAAAACAAAATCGGAGCTATGTAGCAGAATGACTGTCAAGGTGTATATTTAACTTACAGAGTTAAACAGGTGTGTGAATGGAGCAGTTGAGAAACCCTTTCTTTGGAGAACCTGGAAACATATATTTCCAGCCATAAACAGCCTCTTAAGAATTAGCGGTAAGATCGAATCTAAACCAAAGGAGAAACGTTTGTTTCAAACTTCTCTACTGTGTGTTCATTCAACTTAGAGAGTTGCATCTATGATTAGATTCAGCGAGTTAGAAACACTTTTCTTCTAAAAGCTGCCTTTGGTTATATTTTAGTCCATGGGAGTGTAGGAAGTAATGAGAAATATCTGGCTCTAAAACAAAAACAGGGCTATGAAGCAGAATGATTGTAAAAGTGTATATTCAACTTACAGAGTTAAACAGATGTGTGAATGGAGCAGTTGAGAAACCCTTTCTTTGGAGAATTTGAAAAGAGATACATCTAGCCTTATACAGGCTCATAAGAATAAGCGGTAAGATCGAATCTAAAACACAGGAGAAACGTGTGTTTCAATCTTCTCTGCTGTGTGTTCGTTCACCTTAGGAAGTTTCATGTATGATTAGGTTGAGTGAGTTAGAAACACGTTTCTTCTAAAAGCTGCGTTTGGATAGTCCTGAGTGAATACGAGTATTGGATGTAATGAGAAACATCTGGCTCTAAAACAAAGACGGAGCTATGTAGCAGAATGATTGTCAAGGCGTATATTCAACTGAGAGAGTTAAACAGCTGTGTGAATGTAGCAGTTCAGAAACCCTTTCTTTGGAGAATCTGGAAAGAGATATTTCCAGCCATATAGAGGCACATAAGAAATAGAGCAAAGATCGTGTCGAAACTACAGGAGAAACGTCTGTTTTAAGCTCCTCTGCTGTGTGTTCGTTCACCTTAGGAAGTTGCATCTATGTTTAGCTTCAGCGAGTTAGAAACACTTTTCTTCTAAAAGCTGCCTTTGTATATACTTGAGTCCATGGGAGTATAGGAAGTAATGAGAAATATCTGGCTCTAAAACAAAAACAGGGCTATGTAGCAGAATGATTGTCAAAGTGCATATTCAACTTACAGGGTAAACACATGTGTGAATGGAGCAGTTGAGAAACCCTTTCTTTGGAGAGATTGGAAGGAATGATTTAATGCCATATACAGGCTCTTAAGCATTAGCGGTAAGATCGAATCTAAACCACAGGAGAAACGTCTGTTTCAAACTTCTCGGCTGTGTGTTCGTTCACCTTAAGAAGCTGCATCTATGATTTGACTCAGCGAGTTAGAAACTCGTTTCTTCTAAAAGCTGCGTTTGGATATTCCTGAGTGAATAGGAGTATAGAATGTAATGAGAAATAACTGGGTCTAAACAAAAACGGAGCTATGTAGCAGAATGATTGTCAAGGTGTATATTCAACTTTCAGAGGTACACTGATTTGTGAATGTAGCAGTTGAGAAAACCTTTCTTTGGAGAATCTGGAAAGAGATATTTCCAGCTATAAATGGCATCATAATAATTAGAGGTAAGATCGAATCTAAGAGACAGGAGACACGTCTGTTTTAAGCTTCTCTGTTGTGTGTTCGTTCACCTTAGGAAGTTGCATCTATGTTTAGATTCAGCGAGTTAGAAAGGCTTTTCTTCTAAAAGCTTCGTTTGGATATTCCTGAGTCCATGGGAGTATAGGAAGTAACGAGAAATATCTGGCTCTAAAACAAAAACAGGGCTATGTAGCAAAACGATTGTCAAGGTGTATATTCAACTCACAGAGTTAAACAGATGTGTGAATGGAGCAGTTGAGAAACCCTTTCTTTGAAGAATCTGGAAAGATATATTTCCAGCCATATACAGGCTCATCAGAATTAGCGGTAAGATCGAATCTAAACCATAGGAGAAACCTCTGCTTCAATTTTCTGTGCTGTGTCTTCGTTCAATTTAGGAAGTTGCATGTATGTTTTGTTTCACCTGGTTAGAAACACGTTTCTTCTAAAAGCAGTTTTTAGATATTCCTGAGTCAATGGGAGTATTGGATGTAATGAGAAATATCTTTCTCTAAAACAAAAACGAGGCTATGTAGCAGAATGATTGTCAACGTGTATGTTGACCTTACAGAGTTAAACAGATGTGTGAATGTAGCAGTTGAGAAACCCTTTCTTCGGACAATCTGGAAACAGATATTTCCAGCCATATACAGGCTCATAAGAATTAGTGGTAAGATCGAATCTAAACCACATTAGAAACGTTTGCTTCAAACTTCGCTGCTGTGTGTTCGTTCAACTTAGGGAGTTGCATCTATGATTAGATTCAGTGAGTTAGAAACACGTTTCTTCTGAAAGCTGCGTTTGGATATTCCTGAGTCCATGGGAGTAAAGGAAGTAATTAGAAATATCTGGCTCTAATAAAAAAACGGGGCTATGTAGCAAAACGATTGTAAAGGTGTATATTCAACTTACAGAATTAAACAGATGTGTGAATGTAGCAGTTGAGAAACCTTTCTTTGGAGAGTTTGGAAAGAGATATTTCCAGCCCTATACAGGCTCATAAGAATTAGCGGTATGATCGCATCTAAACCACAGGAGAAACGTCTGTTTTAAACTTCTCTGCTGTGTGTTCTTTCACCTTAGGAAGTTGCATCTATGATTAGATTCAGCGAGATAGAAACACGTTTCTTCAAAAAGCTGCGTTTGTATATTCCTGAGTGAATAGTAGTATAGGATGTAATGAGAAATATCTGGCTCTAAAACAAAAACGGAGCTATGTAGCAGAATGATTGTCTAGGTACATATTCAACTTAGAGAGTTAAACAGTTGTGTGAATGTAGCAGTTCAGAAACCCTGTCTTTGGAGAGTTTGGAAAGAGATTAATAAAGCCATATACAGGCTCTTAAGAATTAGCGGTAAGTTCGAATCTAAACCACAGTAGAAAGGTCTGCTTCAAACTTCTCTGCTGTGTGTTCATTCACCTTAGAAAGTCGCCTCTATGTTTTGATTCAGCGTGTTAGAAACACTTTTCTTCTAAAAGCTCCGTTTGCATATTCCTGATTCATGGGAGTATAGGATGTAATGAGAAATATCTGTCTCTAAAACAAAAATAGGGCTATTTAGCAGAATGATTGTCAAGGTGTATATTCAACTTACAGAGTTAAACAGCTGTATGCATGTAGCAGTTGAGAAACTCTTCCTTTGGTTAATCTGGAAAGAGATATTTCCAGCCATTAACAGCTTCATAAGAATTAGCGGCAAGATCGAATCTGAACCAAAGGAAAAACTTTTGTTTCAAACTTCTCTGCCGAGTGTTCCTTCACCTTAGGGAGTTGCATCTATGATTAGATTCAGCGAGTTAGAAACACGTTTCTTCTAAAAGCTGCGTTTGGATATTCCTTAGTCAACAGGAGTATGGGATGTATCAGAAATATCTGGCTCTAAAACAAAAACGGAGCTATATAGCAGAATGATTGTCAAGGCGTATATTCAACTTAGAGAGTTAAACAGATATGTGAATGTAGCAGTTAAGAAACCCTTTCTTTGGAGAATCTGGAAAGAGATATTTCCTGCCATATACAGGCTCATAAGAATTAGCGGTAATAATGCGTCTAAAAAACAGGAGAATCGTCTGTTTTAAACTTGTCTGCTGTGTGTCCGTTCACCTTAGGAAGTTGCATCTATGTGGAGATACAGAGAGGTAGAAACACTTTTCTTCTAAAAGCTGCTTTTGGATATTCCTGAGTCCATGGGAGTATAGGAAGTAATGAGAAATATCTGGCTCTAAAAAAAAAACGGGGCTATGTATCAAAATGATTGTAAAGGTGTATATTCTACTTACAGAGTTAAACAGATGTGTTAATGTATCAGTTGAGAAACCCTTTGTTTGGAGAGTTTGGAAAGAGATATTTAAAGCCATATACAGGCACTTAAGAATTAGCGGTAAGATCGAATCTCAACCACAGGAGAAATGTCTGTTTCAAACTTCTCTGCTGTGTGTTCGTTCACCTTAAGAAGTTGCATCTACGATTTGATTCAGCTGGTTAGAAACACATTTCTTCTAAAAGGTGCGTTTGGATATTCCTGATTCATGGGAATGTGGGATGTAATCAGAAATATCTGGCTCTAAAACAAAAACGGAGCTATGTAGCAGAATGATTGTCAAGGCGTGTATTCAACTTAGAGAGTTAAACAGATGTTTGAATGCAGTAGTTCAGAAACCCTTTCTTTGGAGAATCTGGAAAGTGATATTTCCAGCCATATACAGGCTCATAAGAAATAACGCTAAGATCGCGTCTAAATTACAGGAGATACGTCTGTTTTAAACTTCTCTGCTGTGTGTTCGTTTACCTTAGGAAGTTGCATCTATGTTCAGATTCAGCGATTTAGAAACACGTTTCTTCTAATAGGTACGTTTGAATCTTCTTGAGTCCGTGGGAGTGTAGGAAATAATGAGAAATATCTGGCTCTAAAATAAAAACAGGGCTATGTAGCAGAATGATTGGCAAGGTGTATATTCAACTTACAGAGTTAAACGGATGTGTGAATGTAGCAGTTGAGAAACCCTTTCTTTGCAGAGTTTGGAAAGAGATATTTCCAGCCATATACAGGCTGATAAGAATTAGCGGTAAGATCGAATCTAAACCACTGGAGAAACGTCTGTTTGAAACTTCTCTGCTCTGTGTTCGTTCACCGTAGTAAGTTGCATCTATGTTTAGATTCAGAGGGTTAGAAACACGTTTCTTCTAAAAGCTGTGTTTGCAGATTCCCGATTGAATGGAAGTATTGGATGTAATGAGAAATATCTGGCTCTAAAACAAAAGCGGAGCTATGTAGCAGAATGATTGTCAGAGTGTTTATTCAACTTACAGAGTTAAACAGATGTGTGAATGGAGCAGTTGAGAAACCCTTTCTTTGGAGAGTTTGGAAAGAGATATTTAAAGCCATATACATGCTCTTAATAATTAGCGGTAAGTTCGAATCTGAACCACAGGAGAAAGGCCTGTTTCAAACTTCTCTGCTGTGTGTTCGTTCACCTTAGGAAGTTGCATCTATGATTAGATTCAGCGAATGAGAAACACGTTTCTTCTAAAAGCTGCATTTGGATATTCCTGAGTGTATAGCAGTATAGGATGAAATGAGAAATATATGGCTCTAAAACAAAAACGGACCTATGTAGCAGAATGATTGTCAAGGTGTATATTCAACTTAGAGATTTAAACAGATGTCTGAATGTAGCAGTTCAGAAACCCTTTCTTTGGAGAATCTGGAAAGAGATATTTCTAGTCATATACAGGCTCATAAGAATTAGCGGTAAGAATGAAGATAAACCACAAGAGAAAGGCCACTTTCAATCTGGCCTGCTCTGTGGTCGTTCACCATAGGAAGTTGCATCTGTGTTTATATTCAGCGGGAAGGAAACACGTTTCTTCTAAAACCTGCGTATGGATATGCCTGAGTCATGGGCTTATTGGATTTAATGAGAAATATATGGCTCTAAAACAAAAACGGAGCTATGTAGCAGAATGATTGTCAAGGTGTATATTCAACTTAGAGTATTAAAGAGATGTGTGAACGTAGCAGTTCAGAAACCCTTTCTTTGGAGAATCTGGAAAGAGATATTTCCAGCCATATACAGGCTCATAAGAATTAGCGGTAAGATGGCGTCTAAACCACAGGAGAAACGTCAGTTTTAAAGTTCTCTGCTGTGTGTTCGTTCACCTTACGAAGTTGCATGTATGTTTAGATTCGGCGAGTTAGAAACACTTTTCTTCTAAAAGCTGCGTTTGGATATTCCTGAGTCCATGGGAGAATAGGAAGTAATGAGAAATATCTGGCTCTAAAACAAAAACGGAGCTATGTAGCAAAATGATTGTAAAGATGTATATTCAACTTTAAGAGTTAAACAGATGTGTGTATGGAGCAGTTGAGAAACCCTTTCTTTGGAGAGTTTGGAAAGAGATATTTCCAGCCATATACAGGTTCATAAGAATTAGCGGTAAGTTCGAATCTAAACCACAGGAGAAACGTCTGTTTCAAACTTCTCTGCTGTGTGTTCGTTAACCTTAGGACGTTGAATCTATGATTAAATTCAGCGAGTGAGAAACACGTGTCTTCTAAAAGCTGCCTTTGGATATTCCTGAGTGAATAGGAGTATATGATGTAATGAGGAATATCTGGCTCTAAAACAAAAATGGAGCTATGTAGCAGAATGATTGCCCAGGTGTATATCCAACTTACAGAGTTAAACAGTTGTCTGAATGTAGCAGTTGAGAAACCCTTTCTTTGGAGAGTTCGGAAAGAGATATTTATAGCCATATACAGGGTGATAAGAATAAGCGGTATGATCCAATGTAAACCACAGGGGAAACGTCTGTTTGAAACTTCTCTGACGTGTGTTCGTTCATCTTAGGAAGTTGCATCTATGTTTAGATTCAGCTGGTTAGAAACACGTTTATTCTAAAAGCTGCGTTTGGATATTCCTGAGTCCATGGAAGTCTCATTACTTCCATAGGTAGGAATGAGAAACATCTGGCTCTAAAACAAAAACAGGGCTATGTAGCACAATGAGTGTCAAGGTGTATATTCAACGTACAGAGTTAAACACATGTGAGAATGTAGCAGTGGAGAAACCCTTTCTTTGGAGAGTTTGGAAAGAGATATTTAAAGCCATATACAGGCTCTTGAGAATTAGCGTTAAGATCGAATCTAAACCACAGGAGAAATGTCTGTTTCAAACTTCTCTGCTGTGTGTTCGTTCACTTTAGGAAGTTGCATCTATGTTTAGATTCAGCGGGTTAGAAACACATTTCTTCTAAAAACTGCGTTTGGATATTCCTGACTCATGGGAGTATAGGATGTAAAGAGAAACATCTGGCTCTAAAACAAAAACGGAGCTATGTGGCAGAATGATTGTCAAGGTGTATATTCAACTTACAGAGTTAAACAGATTTGTGAATGTAGCAGTGAAGAAACCCTTTCTTTGGAGAATCTGGAAAGAGATATTTCCAGCCATAAACAGGCTCAAAAGAATTAGCGGTAAGATCGGACCTAAACCACAGAAGAAACGTCTGTTTGAAACTTCTCTGCTGTGTGTTCGTTCATCTTAGGAAGTTGCATCTATGATTACATTTAGCGAGTTAGAAACACTTTTCTTCTAAAACCTTCGTTTTGATATTCCTGAGTGAAAGGGTGTATACGATGTTATGAGAAATATCTGGCTCTAAAACAAAAAGGGAGCTATGTAGCAGAATGATTATCAAGGTGTATATTAAACTTATCGACTTAGAAAAATATGTGAATGTAGCAGTTCAGAAACCCTTTCTTTGGAGAACTGCAAAGAGGTATTTCCAGCCATGTACAGGCTCATAAAAATCAGCGCTGAGATCGCGTCTAAACTACAGGAGAAATGTCTGTTTTCAGCTTCTCTGCTGTGTGTTCGTTCACCTTATGAAGCTACACATATGATTATATTCAGCGAGTTAGAAACACTTTTCTTCTAAAAGCTGTGTTTGGATATTCCTGAGTGAATGGGAGTATAGGATGTAATGAGAAATATCTGGCTCTAAAACAAAAACGGAGCTATGTAGTAGAATGATTGTCAAGGTGTATATTCAACTTACAGAGTTAAACAGATGTGTGAATGGAGCAGTTCAGAAACCCTTTCTTTGGATAATCTGAAAAGAGATATTTCTAACCACATACAGGCTCATAAGAATTAGTGGTAACAACGAATCCCACAGGAGAAAAGTCAGTTTGAACCTTCTCAGCCGTGTGTTCGTTCACCTTAGGAAGCTGCATCTCTGTTTAGATTCAGCGGTTCAGAAACACGTTTCCTCTAAAAGCTGCGTTTGGACATTCCTGAGTCATGGGTGTATAGGATGTAATGAGATATATCTTGCTCTGAAACAAAAAAGGAGCTATGTAGCAGAAAGATTGTCAAGGTGTATATTCACCTTACACAGTTAAACAGATGTTTTAATGTAGCCTTTGAGAAACCCTTTCTTTGGGGAATCTGAAAAGAGATATTTCTAGCCATATACAGGCTCATAAGAATTAGCTGTAAGATCGGGTCTATACGACAGGAGAAACGTCTGTTTTAAACTTCTCTGTTGCGTGTTCGTTCACCTTAGGAAGTTGCATCTATTTTTAGATTCAACGAGTTAGAAACACGTTTCTTCTAAAAGCTGCGTTTGGATATTCCTCAGTGAATGTGGGTATAGAATGTAATGAGTAATATCTGGCTCTAAAACAAAAACGGAGCTATGTAGCAGAATGATTGTCAAGGTGTATATTCAACTTACAGAGTTAAACAGATGTGTGAATATAGCAGTTCAAAAACCCTTTCCTTGGAGCATCTGGAAAGAGATATTTCCAGCCTTATACATGCTCATAAGAATTAGGGGTAAGATCGAGATTAAACGACAGGAGAAACGTCTGTGTTAAACTTCTCTGCTCTGTGTTCGTTAAGCTTAGGAAGTTGCATCTATGTTTAGATTCAGCGAGATAGAAACACGTTTCTTCTAAGAGCTGCGTTTGGATATTCCTGAGTCCATGGGTTTATAGGAAGCAATGAAAAATATCGGGCTCTAAAACAAAAACGGGGCTATGTAGCAAAACAATTTTAAAGGTGTATATTCAACTTACAGTGTTAAACAGATTTGTGAATATAGCAGTTCAGAAACCTTTTCTTTGGAGAGTTTGGAAAGAGATATTTCCAGCCATATACAGGCTCATAGGAATTAGCAGAAAGATAGCATCTAAACCACAGGAGAAACATCTGTTTTAAACTTCTCTGCTGTGTTCGTTCACCTTAGGAAGTTGCATCTATGTTTAGATTCAGCGAGGCAGAAACACTCTTTTTCGAGAAGCTGCGTTTGCATATTTCAGACTCAATGGGTGTATGGGGGGTAATGTGAAATATCTGCATCTAAAACAAAAAAGAAGCTATGTAGCAGAATTATTATCAAGCTGTATATTCGACTTACAGAGTTAAACAGACGTGTGAATGTAGCAGTTGAGAAACCCTTTCTTTGGAGAGTTTGGAAGGAGATATTTCCAGCCCTTTACAGTCTGAAAAGAATTAGCAGTAAATCGCGTCTAAACTGCATGAGAAACGTCTATTTCAAACTTCTCTGGTGTGTGTTCGTTCACCTTAGGAAGTTGCAACTATGTTTAGATTCACCGAGTTAGAAACACGTTTCTTCTAAAAGCTGCGTTTGGATATTCCTGAATGAATGAGAGAAGAGGGTGTAGTTAGAAATATCTGGCTCTAAAACAAAAACGGAGCTATGTAGCAGAATGATTGTCCAGGTGTATATTCAACATACAGAGTAAAAAAGATGAGTGAATGTAACAGTTCAGAAACCGTTTCTTTAGATAATATGGAAAGAGATATTTCCAACCATATACAGGCTCATAAAAATTAGCAGTAAGATCGCCTCTAGTGAACAGGAGAAACGTCTGTTTCAAACTTCTCTGCAGGGTGTTCGTTCACCTTAGGAAGTTGCATCTATGTTTAGATTCAACGAGTTAGAAACACGTTTCTTCTAAAAGCTGCGTTTGGATATTCCTCAGTAAATGTGGGTATAGGATGTAATGTGAAATATCTGGCTCTAAAAGTAAAACGGAGCTAAGTAGCAGAATGATTGTCCAGGTGTATATTCAACTTACAGAGGTAAACAGATGTGTGAATGTAGCAGTTGAGAAACGCTTTCTTAGGAGAATCTGGAAGGAGATTTTTCCGTCCATATACAGGTTCATAATAATTAGCAGTAAGATCGATTCTAAACCACAGGAGAAACGTCTGTTTCAAACTTCTCTGCTGTGTGTTCGTTTAAGTTAGGAGGTTGCATCTATGATTACATTCAGCGAGTTAGAAACACGTTTATCCTAACACCTGCTTTTGGATATTCCTGAGTGAATGGGAGTATAGGATGTAATGAGAAATATCACGCTCTAAAACAAAAAGGGAGCTACGTAGCGGAATGATTGTCAAGGTGTATATTCAACTTACAGAGTTAAACAAATGTGTAAATGTAGCAGTTGAGAAACCCTTTCTTTGGGGAGTTTGGAAGGAGATATTTAAACCATAGTCATGCTCTTAAGAATTAGCGGTAACAACGAATCTAAACCACAGGAGAAACGTCTCTTTCAAACTGCTCTGCTGTGTGTTCGTTCACCTTAGGAAGCTGCATCTATGTTTAGATTCAGTGGGTTGGAAACACGTTTCTTCTAAAACGTGCGTTTGGATATTCCTGAGTAATGGGAGTATAGGATGTAATGAGAAACATCTGGCTCTAAAACAAAAACGGAGCTATGTAGCAGAATGATTGTGAAGGCGTATATTCAACTTAGAGAGTTAAACAGATGTGTGAATGTAGCAGTTCAGAAACCCTTTCTTTGGAGAATCTGGAAAGAGATATTTCCAGCCATATACAGGCACCTAAGAATTAGCGGTAAGATCGAGTCTATAAAACAGGAGAAACGTCTGTTTTAAACTTCTCTGCTGTGTGTTCGTTCTCCTTAGGAAGTTGCATCTATTTTTAGATACAGCGAGTCAGAGACACGTTTCTTCTAAAAGCTACGTTTGGATATTCCTGAGTCCATGGGAGTATAGGAAGTAATAAGAAATACCTGGCTCTAAAACCAAAACAGGGCTATGTAGCAAAAAGGTTGTAAAGGTGTATATTCAACTTTCAGAGTTGAAGAGATGTGTGAAAGTAGCAGTTGAGAAATCCTTTCTTTGGAGAGTTTGGAAAGAATTATTTCCAGCCATATACAGGCTCTTAAGAATTAGCGATAAGATCGAATCTAAACCACAGGAGAATGGTCTGTTTCAAACTTCTCTGCTGTGTGTTCTTTCACCTTAAGAAGTTGCATCTATGTTTTGATTCAGCGGGTTAGAAACACTTTTCTTACAAAAGCTGCGTTTGGATATTCCTGATTCATGGGAGTACAGGATGTAATGAGAAATATCTGGCTCTAAAACAAAAACGGAGCTATGTAGCAGAATTATTGTAAAGGAGAATATTCGCCTTACAGAGTTAAACAGATTTGTGAATGCAGCAGTTGGGAAATCCTTTCTTTGCAGAATCTGGAAAGAGATATTTCCAGGAATATACAGGCTCATTAGAATTAGCGGTAAGATCGCGTCTAAACCACAGGAGAATCGTCTGTTTCAAACTTCTCTTCAGTGTGTTCGTTCACCTTAGGACGTTGCATCTATGATTAGATTCAGCGAGTTAGAAACACGTTTCTTCTAAAAGCTGCGTTTGGATATTCCTGATTGAATGGGCGTATACTGTGTAATGAGAAGTGTCTGGCTCTAAAACAAAAACGGAGCTATGTAGCTGAATTATTGTCAAGGTGTATATTCAACTTACAGAGGTAGAAAGATAAGTGAATGTAGCAGATCAGAAACCCTTTCTTTCGAGAATCTGGAAAGAGATATTTCCCGCCATATACATGATCAGAAGATTTACCGGTGAGATCGCGTCTAAACAACAGGAGAAACGTCTGTTTCAAACTTCTCTGCTGTGTGTTCGCTCACCTAAGGAAGTTGCATCTATGATTAGATTCAGCGAGTTAGAAACACGTTTCTTCTGAAAGCTACGTTTGGATATTCCTGAGTGAATGGGAATATAGGATGTAATGAGAAATATCTGGCTCTAAAACAAAAACGGAGCTGTGTAGCAGAGTGATTGCCAAGGCGTGTATTCAATTTACAGAGTTAAATAGATATGTGAATGTAGAAGTTCAGAAACGCTTTCTTTGGAGAATCTGGAAAGAGACATTTACAGTCATATACAGGCTCATAAGAATTACCGGTAAGATCGAATCTAAACCACAGGAGAAACGTCTGTTTCAAACTTCTCTGCTGTGTGTTCGTTCAACTTAGGACGTTGCATCTATGATTAGATTCATCGAGTTAGAAACACGTTTCTTCTAAAAGCTGCGTTTGGATATTATTGAGTTAATGAGAGTGCAGGATATAATGAGAAATATCTGGCTCTAAAACAAAAATGGAGCCATGTATCACAATGATTGTCCAGGTGTATATTCAAGTTACACAGTTAAAAAGATGAGTGAATGTAGAAGTTCAGAAACCCTTTCTTTGGAGAATCTGGAAAGAGATATTTCCAGCCATATACAGGATCATAAGAATTACAGGATGTAACGAGGAATATCTGGCTCTAAAAAAAAAACGGAGCTATGTAGCAGAATGATTGTCAAGGTGTATATTCAACTTACAGAGTTCAACAGATGTGTGAAGGTAGCAGTTCAGAAACCCTTTCTTTGGAGAACGTGTAAAGATGTATTTCCAGCCGTATACAGGCTCTTAAGAATTAGCGGTAAGATCACGTCTAAACCACAAGACAAACGTCTGTTTCAAACTACTCTGCTGTGTGTTCGTTCTTATAAGGAAGTTCCATTTTTGATTAGATTCAGGGAGTTAGAAACACGTTTCTTCTTAAAGCTGCGTTTGGATATTCCTGAGTGAAAGTGAGAATAGGGTGTAATGAGAAATTTCTGGCTCTAAAACAAAAACGGAGCTATGTAGCAGAATAATTGTCAAGGTGTATATTCAACTTACAGAGTTAAACAGATGTGTGAATGTATCAGTTGAAAAACCGTTTCTTTGCAGAGTTTGGAAAGAGATATTTCCAGCCATATACAGGCTCATAAGAATTAGCGGTAAGATCTAAACTAAACCACAGGAGAAACGTCTGTTTCAAACTTCTGTGCTGTGTGTTCGTTCACCTTGGGAAGTTGCATCTATGGTTAGTTTCAGCGAGGTAGACACACGTTTCTTGTAAAAGCTGTGTTTGGATAATCCTGAGTGAATGGGAGTATAGCATGTAATGAGAAATGTCTTTCTCTAAAACAAAAACAGAGCTATGTAGCAGAATGATTGTCAAGGTGTATATTCAACGTTGTAGAGCTAAACAGATTTGTGAAAGTAGCAGTTCAGAAACCAATTGTTTGGAGAATCTGGAAAGAGATATTTCCAGCCATATACAGACTCATAAGAATTAGCGGTAAGATCAAATCTAAACCACAGGAGAAACGTCTGTTTCAAACTTCTCTGCTGTGTGTTCGTTAACTTTAGGAAGTTGCATCTATGTTTAGGTTCAGCGGGTTGAAAACACGTTTCTTCTAAAAGATGCGTTTGGATACTCCTGAGTGAATGGGAGTATAGGATGAAATGAGAAATATCTGGCTCTAAAACAAAAACTCAGCTATGTAGGAGAATGATTCTCAAGGTGTATATTCAACTTACAGAGTTAAACAGATGTGTGAATGTAGCATTTCAGAAACCCGTTCTTTGCAGAATCTGGAAGGAGACATTTACAGCCATATACAGGATCATAAGAATTTGCGATAAGATCGAATCTAAACCACAGTAGAAACGTCTATTTCAAATTTCTCTGCTGTGTGTTCGTTCAACTTAGGGAGTTGCATCTATGATTAGATTCAGCGAGTTAGAAACACGTTTCTTCTAAAAGCTGCGTTTGGATATTCCTGAGAGAATGGGAGTGTAGGACGTAATGTGAATTACCTGGCTCTAAAACAAAAACGGAGCTATGTAGCAGAATGATTGCCAAGGTGTATATTCAACGTACAGAGTTAAACAGATGTGTGAATGTAGCAGTTCAGAAACCCTTTCTTTGTAGAATCTGTAAAGAGATATTTCCAGCTATACACAGGCTCATGAGAATTAGTGGTAAGATCGCGTGTAAACCATAGGAGAAACGACTGTTTCAAACTACTATGCTGTGAGTTCGTTCACCTTAGGAAACTGCTTCTATGTTTAGATTCGGCGAGTTAAAAACACGTTTCTTCTAAAAGCTGCGTTTGGATATATTGGAATGAATGGGAGTATAGGGTGTAACGAGAAATATCTAGCTCTAAAACAAAATGAAGATATGTAGCAGAATGACTGTAAAGGTGTATTTTCAACGTACAGACTTGCACAGATGTGTGAATGTAGCAGTTCAGAAACGCTTTCTTTGGAGAATCTGGAAAGAGATATTTCCAGCCATATAAAGACTCATAAGTATTGGCGGTAAGATGGCGTCTAAACCACATGAGAAATATCTCTTTCCAACTGCTCTTCTGAGTGTTCGTTCACATTAGGAAGTTGCATCTATGTTTAGATTCAGCGAGTTAGAAACACGTTTCTTCTAACAGTTGCGTTTGGATATTCCTGAGTCCTTGAGAGTATAGGATGTAATGAGAAATATCTGGCTCTAAAACAAAAACGGGGCTATGTAGCAGAATGATTGTCAAGGTGTATATTCAACTTACAGAGTTAAACAGATGTGTGAATGTAGCACTTCAGAAACCCTCTCTTTGGAGAATCCGGAAAGAGATATTTCAGGCCATATACAGGCTCTTAAGAAGTAGCGGTAAGACCACGTTTAAAGCACAGGAGAAACGACTGTTTGAAACTTCTCTGCTGTGTATTCGTTCAGCTTAAGATGTTGCATCTATGATTAGATTCAGCGAGTTAGAAACGCGTTTCTTCTAAAAGCTGCGTTTGGGTATTCCTGTGTGAATTGGAATATACGATGTAATGACAAATATCTGGCTCTAAAACAAAAACGGAGCTCGCTATGTAGCAGAATGATTGTCAAGGTGTATATTCAACTTACAGAGTTAAACAGATGTGTGAATGTAGCAGTTGAGAAACCCTTTCTTTGGAGAATCTGGAAAGAGATATTTCCAGCCATATACAGGCTCATAAGAATTAGCGGTAAGATCGAATCTAAACCACAGGAGAAACGTCTATTTCAAACTGCTCTACTGTGTGTTGGTTCATATTAGGAAATTGCATGTATGATTAGATTCAGCGAGTGAAAAACACGTTTCTTCTAAAAGCTGCGTCTGGATATTCCTGAGTCAATGGGATTATAGGATGTAATGAGAAATATTTGGCTCTAAAACAAAAACGGATCTACGTAGCAGAATGATTGTCAAGGTGTATGTCAAACTTAAAGAGTTAAACAGATGTGTGAATGTAGCAGTTCAGAAATCCTTTCTTTGGAGAATCTGGAAAGAGATATTTCCAGCCCTATAAACGCTCATAAGAATTAGCGATAAGATCGAATCTAAACCACAGCAGAAATGTCTGTTTTAAACTTCTCTGCTGTGTGTTCGTTGACCTTAGGAAGTTGCATCTATGTTTAGATGCAGCGAGTTAGAAACACATTTCTTCTAAAAGCTGCGTTTGTATATTCCTGAGTCAGTGGGAGTATACGATGTTATGAGAAATATCTGCATCTATAACAAAAACGAGGCTATGCAGCCGAATGATTGTCAAGGTGTATATTCAACTTACATAGTTAAACAGATGTGTGAATGTAGCAGTTTAGAAACCCTTTCGTTGGAGAATCTGGAAAGAGATATTTCCAGCCATATACAGGATCATTAGAATTAGCGGTAAGATCGCGTCTAATCCACAGGAGAAACGTCCCTTTCAAAGTTCTCTTTTGTGTGTTTTTCACCTTAGGAATTTGCATCTATGATTAGATTCAGCGAGTTAGAAACACGTTTCTTCTAAAACCTGCGTTTGGATATTCCTGAGTGAATGAGAGTCCAGGATGTAAAGATAAATATCTGGCTCTAAAACAAAAATGGAGCTATGTAGCACAATGATTGTCCCGGTGTATATTCAAGTTACAGAGTTAAAAAGATAAGTGAATGTAGAATTTCAGAAACCCTTTCTTTGGAGAATCTGGAAAGAGATATTTCCAGCCATATACAGGATCATAAGAATTATAGGATGTAATGAGGAATATCTGGCTCTAATACAAAAATGGAGCTATGTAACAGAATGATTGTCAAGGTGTATATTCAACTTACAGAGTTAAACAGCTGTGTGAATGTAGCACTTCAGAAACCCTTTCTTTGGAGAATCTGGAGAGAGATATTTCCACCCATATACCAGCTCATAAGAATTAGAGGTAACATCACGCCTAAACCACAGGAGAAACGTCTGTTTCAAACTGTTCTTCTGTGTGTTCGATCACTTTAGGAAGTTGCATATATGATTAGATTCAGCGAGTTGGAAACACGTTTCTTCTAAAAGCTGCATTTGGATATTCCTGAGTGAATGAAGTATAGGATGTAATGAGAAATATCTGGCTCTAAAACAAAAACGGGGCTATATAGCAGAATGATTGTCAAGGTGTATATTCAACTTTCTGAGAAAAACAGATGTGTGAATGTAGCAGTTGACAAACCCTTTCTTTGTACAGTTTGGAAAGAGATATTTCCAGCCGTATACAGGCTCATAAGAATTAGCGGTAAGTTCGAAACTAAACCACAGGAGAA
>NW_022437904.1:22327-22449 GCF_009761245.1 Sapajus apella | reverse complement strand
AGCATTAGATGCCAACATAGCTAGACTCCAGAAGTCCTTAAGGACTGGGCTTCTGGAGAAATGAATTCAGAAGAAAATTCATCAAGTGCTTCTTTTTAAAACTAGAACTTGGCCTTATTGAA
>NW_022437904.1:0-22317 GCF_009761245.1 Sapajus apella | reverse complement strand
AAACTAATATGACGTAGGCCTACAATTTAGGATTCTAAGAACTCATGACTAAGGAAGACCCCTCTGAAGGCAGGGAGGATGTATTTCCCAGAACCAACTTCCACTCTTGGAAGAGCTATGGCTGGGAATGATGTAGACCCTGAGCCAAGGCAGAGCAGCCAGCCTGGGACAGGTTGAGGGAAGATCCAGGGAGTAGGCCTTAGGCCTGCCAGGGCTACATGCCACCATGGATTCCTCCCCCTGGAAAAGAAAGTTATGCAGGTGGGCTTCCTGCTCCTCCCACCCCTCATTCCTCTGTTCCATCCCAGCTTGGGGGCCCATATATACTAGCCTTCCTGGGGAGGCCTCCCCAGAATCAAGGTCCTTTGTGTCTGTTTAATAGGTATGGGAGAGGCTTATGTGACTAAAGAGGACACCTTAGAGCTTGGTTGAGATGTGGTGTGTGCGAGTAAACTCAATCATTATATGAATGTGGTTGTTGGCTGAACACAGCGTAAACCTAGAAGGTTTGTGGGAGCAAGGAGGGAAAATGCCTTTTGAGAGAGGTCTCCCAGGAGAATACGTGATTAGTTGAGGTTCACTGAGTTCCTTTGTTGCTGACTCAAGAAGCATATTTGAAGGGATAAGCCTTCTCAGAGCAGAAGCATCTCAACCTTGTCGCCATAGTGACAGTGCCCAAACAGAGGCTTAAAAACCAGAAGACACCAGGTCAGGGTGATTCTTTTGGAGCCATGATGCCCCAGTAGAGGTCCCAGCTATTGCGTGCTATGGAGGAGAGGGGCAGGGAATTTGAAACGTTCCTCTTCCTTCCTGTTTCTTGCTGTGAGGCTTTTGTTTTGGTCTTTCTATTGGGACTGATGTGGCCTTTGGAAAGGGATGTGTCCCTGCTATTGAATTACTGATAGCAGAGTTGTGAGGAGTGTGCAGATTCCATTACTACTGTTGGTCCTGGGTCCCTGACTGATAAACTGTATTCCACACTGTCCCAAGATCATACCCTAAGCCTCAGCAATATCTTCAATATCAGAGCGTGTGGGTTCTGTACCTTGACAGATCCAACATGGTGTCTGGCCCAGCAACACATTGGGAGCCAGCCAAATCTGGATTCAACATTTCAAGTGCCTTAGGGCACTTGAAATCTAGGAATAGAATGACACTAGAAATGTAAGCACCTGAAAGGAGAGATCTTTGTCTATTTCACTTGTTCAGTAATGTATCCTCTATGCTTAGAACAGCGACTGATAAAATTTAAGTATTTAATACAAATGGGCTGAATAAATGAATGAATGGACACAATGTCCATGAACAATGTCAAAAGAGAGAAGTACAAATAAATAAGGGAGTTTCAGAGAGTTAAGATATTGGCAGAGGAAATGAACAGGCAATTTGACCTTGTTTTTTGTTATTGACTATATGAGTCTTGGGAATTTGTTGAGACTTGCATTATAGCCTTTTATAGTTTAATATTTGAAAATATTTCCTATGTGTTTGAAAAGAATAATGCATATTTTGTAATTATCAGGCATAGGATTCTATATATGTCTATTAAATTAAGCTTTTTTGCCCATGGTGACAAATTTGGGAGTTTTCACACAAACAATTGTCAGATTGAATTAAATTGGGCAGAATTGGCCTAATTCTGAGCGGTTATATTGGAGATAGTTACTAGACCCCCATGTCTAAAACTGGTGATGCCAGGAATATTCTCTACATCTTTATCTCACTCCTGATATATAGTGATTTTCTTTTCTGATTAGTTACATCAAAGTCTATTTTGTCTGATATTAATTGAGTTATTCCAACTCTATTATGGTTAGTTGTTGCCTAACTTATTTTTTCATTCATTTTTTTCAGTGCCTTTGTGTTTTCTAGGTTCTTTTTATGAATAGTATATAGGTGGCAAACATAGCTACAGATATAGATAGATATCATATATAATATTGTATAGTAATATCTGTCTTTTAACTGGTGAATTTGGTCCATTTATATTTATTGTGATTTCTGATAAAGTTGGAGTTAGAGAGACATGAGTATACATGGATGGATGAATTGCTGATGGCCATGATGGGAGATAATCTACCACAACAATACACCAGAAGATACCTAATAAATGTTCTCTTTTTTAACCCCTGTCTCTAGTCTCTTCCTAGTGGATGTTTGGATGATTAAAGTAGATTTTGTCTGATTAGCTCCTTGGGTACAAATGTTACATCCCCCTGAAGACACTCTCAGCCTCTCTAAACTCTAGCATTCTGACCTTGTAGGTGGTATATAAAAGAACTGGACTAATTGTAGGGGGTTAAAGAAGGAGTGGGTGGAAAGGAAGTTGTAGCAGGAGGTGTTGATGACTCACTGAAAACATATGAGTGGAAAGAAATGCTACAAATAGGATGGTAGCTAGAAAAAGCAGTAGGCCTAATTGTTGGTATTTTTAAAAGAGGATGTCTGGAGTCAGAAAAAAGTGAAATGACAGAAAATGAATAGTTGAAGGTATTAATGAAGCAAGGACTAAGCTATCACTTATTAGCTTCTTTAGAGTGAGAAGCAGGGAGAGAGAGATATACAGAAAAATATGTTTACATGATATTCAATAGAAATAGACATCTCTACTAAATTATTAGTGTAAACTATGTAAAGATAGGCAATATGATTTTTAAACTATACATTAATCTCATACTTCCTTACCTAGCTCTTAATAAACATTAGTTAGGCCAACCAGATTTTCTATTTCTACTATTTTATAGCACTAGAAAGAACTTTTAATTCATCAAGTCTACACTCCCATCTAAGATAGGAGACCTTTTATAGCATCCCTCACAGATAGTTGTCCAGGACCTTTTGAACTCTTGAGGTTTTAAGAATCTACCACCTGAAATATAAAACTGCTGCCTTTGTCCAGAGGTCTGGTAGTATGAAGCTTCTCTTTTATTCAATAGAAATCTGCCTATATGTAAACAGCTCTCTCTGGAACAACGTATCATGAATGTAATTTCATTATATGTTTGAAGTCTCCACCATGTATTTGTTTCTTTATACTCCATCTTCTAACATTACCTATGACCTGTCTTGTAAGAGGACTTCTGGATCCTCAGGAAGCTTATGCCTTTTTAGAACAAGGAATCCCAGTTTTTTGCATTTAGACTAAAGTAGTTGTCCAGAACCTTAATGAAAATTGAATTTTATCTGATTTTTAAATATTTAATAAAATGATTATATAGTTTTTTTCTTTGTTACTAGGTTGTTACTATAAATTACACTGATTTTCAGCTGTCAAACCAGCCTTACATTTTCAGGACAAACCGTACAGAATAATAAGACATTTTTTCAAAATATTTTGCTGAATTTGATTTGCCAATATTTTGCTGAGGATTTTTGTGTTTATATTCACAAGAATTTTACTCCATGATTTTTTTTATAATGTCTTTATCTTATTTTCATATCAGATAATGTTGGCCTCATGAAATTTCTTTACATGAGGTTATCTATTTCTTCTGGTGGGAATTTTGGTAGTTTGTGTCTTTCAATGAATTTGTGTATTTTATCTAAGTTGTCAAGTTTTTATTCTATGACATAGACTTGTTCTATATATGTATATGTATGTTTAATATCTGTAGGATTTATAGTAATGTTCCCTATTTTATTCCTGAGATTTATTTTTATGCCATCTTTCTTTTTTTTTCCTGATCAGCCCGACTACAGGCTTACCCATTTTATTTATCTTTTCAAATATCAAACTTTTGGCTTCATTGATTCTCTTTATTTCTTTTTAATGATATTGATTTCTGCTTTTATCTCTATTATTTCCTTTTTTCTGAGAAATTTGGTTTTAATTTGTTCTTTTTCTTGTTTATCCTAAAGTAGAAGCTTAGATCACTGAGTTAACACTTTACTTCTTTACTGATATAAGCAAGTAATGCTATACATTTTTTTCTGACCTTTTCCTGCATCTCCCCAAATTTGATGTATTTTTATATCCATTTCATTTGAAATATTTTCTAATATTTCTTGTGACTTCTTTTTTGAACTAAGTTATTTAGAAATGTGTTGTTTAATCTGTTAGCATTTTAGGAATTTATTAGCTACCTTCCTAAGTTTTAGTTTAATTTCATAATAATCAGAGAACATTTCTATGTAATTTCAGTTCTTTTAATTTGATTCAGGTTTGTTTAGTAGCCCAGAATATGATCTATCTTGATAAATCTTTCAAATGCACCTGAAAATAATGTATATTTTGCATTTGTTGGGTTGAATGTCAATTTAGTCAAGTTGGTTGATAGTGGTGTTCAGCCTTTCTAAATCCTTACTTATTTTCTGTATACTTGTTTCGTCAGTTATAGAGAGAGGAGTGTTGAAATCTCTAACTACAATTGTGGATTTTCCTAGTTCTCCTTTCAGGTCTAAGAATTTTTGGATAATGTATTTTGGAACCCTGTGTCAGATATTTACATATTTAGGAGTATTACATTTCCTTAGTGAATTGATTCTTTTATCATTATGAAATTAATTTCTTTATCCCTGGTAATATTCCTTGTTCCTGAAGTCTACTTTGTCTGATATTAATATAGCTACTTCAATTTTCTTTTGATTAGTGCTTACATTTGTATCTTTTTCCATTGTTTTACTTTTAACTCATCTCTGTCTTTATACTCAAGGTGAGCTTTTTTTTGTGGATGGCATATAATTGGGTCTTGCTTTTTTATACAATCTAACAATCTTTAATTCATATAGTTAGGCCATTTATAATGTAATTATTGATATGATTGGATTAAAACCTACCGTCAATATTTTTTGTTTTATATTTTTCTTGTCCCTTTTATCCTCTTTTTCTGCCTGCCTTTGTATTAATTGAGATTTTTTTTTTTTTTTTTTGAGACAGAGTCTCACTCTTTTGCTGAGGGTGGAGTGCAGTAGTGTGATCTTGCTCACTGCAACCTCCTCCCAAGTTCAAGCGATTCTCCTGCCTCAGCCTCCCAAGTAGCTGGACTAATAGACTGAGTAGAGAAACTCAGCAAGGCCTTTCTGTTTGTATTCCTCCTCTCTGTGCAGCATTCCTTCCTTCTGATAAGGCAAGACTCTCTCTGGAATGGGCTTTTATGACATACAATCAAACAAGGTAGGTCAGATAATTTCTTTATGGCCAGTTTTTACCCAGAAAGACCCAGGGGAGAAGCTAGAGTAATATATTTAGGTTTCATGGCCAGCTTTGAGGAAAAGTGGTTCTGGTTTCTATAACCTGCCTTGGGGAAGAGGGATTCTAGTGTCCTTGGAAGGTAATGAGTGACCAGAGACAGGAGGGAAGGAGAAGGTCAGAAAGAAACGTTTGCTTCTGAGACTGCTTCTGAAGCCTTCATTTTGTAGTATTGTTTTCTGAGCCCCAACACAATTTCAAACCATATAACTGTATTTGCTATTCAAACAGAAATACAAGTTAACTTAAGACATAATCTCTTCAGTATGGTTAATCAAACTTGAGACTTAGATTGGCCCCAGATAATTTACTTTTTGTCTTTATTTCTCATCCCTGGGGTCTTCTCTCTTCAGGTCTTCCCACCCTGATCAGTTGCCTGCCACAGACATATTGAAATATTCCCCTCCCTCCCTGAGCCTGATAGAAACTCTACGCAGGGATGAAGCAGGTTTTCTAAAATCTATTGTGACCAATTGCCATATTGATCCCCAAGCTTTCTAGACAAGTGGTTCTCAACCTCGAGCCTGCATCAGAGTCACCTGGAGGATTTGTCAATACACAGATTGCTCAGCCCCACACGCAGAGTTTCTGATTCAGCAGGTCCGGGGTAGGACCCAATAATCCACACTTCTAACAAGTTCTCAGGTGATGCTAATCAGGGACCACACTTTGAGAACTACTGCTGTATCCTAAAGTAGTTTCTCCTAGAATGGACTGATGTGTAATTTTTGTGTTTCAGTTGTGTCTTCATTTAGACATACAAAGAAATAGAAGTGAAGAGAGCTGTGTTCCTTTCCATGAGCATGCTTATAGCACACAACTGCCCAGCTCTCTGTCCAGCCAACAATGCCCGTCAGGCTCATTACTCCTCATTAGACAATATGCACTTTACCACCAGCAGAGCTGACACATCAGGAACCTGGCATCCTCCTTCATCTCTACTTCCCAGGGCAGACATTCTTGTGGTCGCTGCTGTCAACTCCTTGTAAAAACTTAATTGGTTTTTCAGAGGAGGCACTAGAAGAGTCATGCTAATTACTGATTTCCCTTCCAGTGTTCCTCTCCAGGGGTGCTATTAGCATTTTAAGCAAGACAAAATGCTTTATAATGCTCTTTATAATGAGCGTTCTATTTAATGTAGGACATTCACCTCCTTTCCCTTGTTTTCAGGACATTATGACAATTAGTAATCCCACTGCACATTCCAATGCTCCCTCAATCCCCCTAACCCTTAACTCCCCGCAACCTGCCTGTACCACCTTTACCCACCTGCACCCCCATCTACAGGATGGGTGATGGGGGCAACTCAACTTTCCACTGAGAATCACCAAGACCTTTATTACATTACCTGTCCAGATCATTGCTTTAGATCTCCGCAAAAATCCCAAGTTGTATTTTATTATTTTACTTTTAATCAAATGTTGATATTAAAAAATTACCAAACTCTGAGGCTGGACGCAGTGGCTCATGCCTGTAATCTCAGCATTTTAGGAGGCCAAGGTGAGTGGATCGCTTGAGGTCAGAAGTTCCAGACCAGCCTAGACAACATGGTGAAACCCCATCTCTGCTAAAAATACAAAAATTAACAGGACATGGTGGCGTACTTCTGTAGTCCCAGCTACTTGGGAGGCTGAGGCACAAGATTCACTTAAACTTGGGAGGCAGAGGTTGCAGCGAGCCAAGATCATGCCACTGTACACTCCAGCCTGGGCAACAGAGTCAGACCCTGTCTCAAAACAAAACAAAAACCAGCAATGAAATGCCAAATGTTTCTTTTTGAAAACCCTGTTGGTAGAATTGTCCATTGTGTTGTTCAGTCCTCTCTCTGGAGAGAGACCTTTTGGAGATTAGCACTGGAGGGTCCTGTTACCTGATGAAGTAGCTTCGTGTCTTCATCAGACAAGGAGAATTGTGTGACCTGTCCTGTTTTCTTTTATGCCAGGAGTGTCAGGGAACTCGGGGATAGATGTAATGCTTGATAGGGTTGCAAAATTAGCTTAGAAAATCATTTTGCATATATTATCAGCTTTTATATAGTTTTAATTTTTAAATAACCAACAGCTTTATTTTTTGTTTTCTTGTGAGTGGCTTCTGATTATTTGAGAAGCATGAGAGTATTAAGTGTCTGTGGTGCACATGAGTTGTGAAATAATTAGAGACAGATGTGGCCTAATCAGCTGGGCAAAAGAATGGGAATGACAGAGCAGCCAGGGGCCTCCCCTCTGCATGGGGCAGGGTAGTGAACTAAGGATAGGAGGAACTGCAGGTTTGGAGGCTCCTCTGGCAGAAAGTGGAAGGGGGCTAGTGAGAATGAAGGGCCAGGTGTGCTCCCTGGCGATGGAGTTGAGGTTAAGGAACTAAGAAGCGATAGATATCCCTGAACCCTCACCAGAGGTGGATATGCATTGAGCGGGGTGGCAGCACATGTCCTGAGCTTGACCTCTGTCTTCAAGGTCAAGAGAAGTCCTGCTGGGATTGCGTGGCCTAGCTTATGAGACATGAGGAAACCATTCCTTACAGAAACACCTGTCCTGCCTTAGCTCTCATTTGGTCCTGTGGCCACACAGATGACAGGGAGCAACTGGGTGCAGACAAGGCTGGCACTCCTGGGAGGACCTTTCTGCTGACACTTCCTGTCCAGGGGGAAACGAGCACCTGGCTGTGGGACTGTAATGGAGTGGGAATTCCACCTCATCCTGCCCCTTCTCTGAGAGCCCAGTCTCTCCCATTCCCTTTTCAAAGTGTCCCTCAAAGTGCCAAGGGAAGCACCACCCTGAACTGAGGGTTTCCACCCTGTCTCCTTTGTGATTGATCAAGGGATTATGTAAGGACTTTTCAGTCTGGAAGTCCCCTGCTGAAATGCTGTCTGAGACTATTTGAGTGGCTATTACGAAATACCTGAGGCTGGGTGATTATACATAGTAGAATTTTTTTCCTCACGGTTCTGGAAACCGGTAGTCCAAGTTAAGGCACCAGCAGATTTGGTGTCTTGCGAGGCCTGCTTTCTGCCTCCAAAATGGCGCCAAGTTGCTGCGTCCTCACTTGGCAGAAGGGAGAAGAGCAAAAAAGGCCCTGGCCAGTTGGCCCCAGCCCCTTTATAAGGTTGCCGGTCCCATTCCTGAGGGCCCTGTCCTCCTGACTTAATCTCCTCCTGAAGGTCGTACCTCTTAATACTGTTGTATCCGGGGTTAAGATTCAGCATAAATTTTGGGAGCGAACAGAAAACATTTAAAAACATAGCAAATGCCATTGTGAGAGCTTGATTTCCTTTGGATTTTCAAGCTGTGCTTTTCAAATTAACACACCATCTGAAAGGGTAGCTTATAAAGGGCTCCGAAATAAGTTATCTGTCCCTCTGAGGAAATGGAATTGCTACTTACTGTAGGCATTTGTTTCCCTCTTAAGAAGTGAGATTTGCCCTCAGAGGAAAACAAAAGTTTCTGAAGGGAGGAGAAGAGGGAACTTCAGGAGCCTGGCCACGCTGAGTTGGGGTGTCCTGTGGTCTGCCTTGGTGGGGGTGCTGGGGGAGCAGAGCACGTGGGCCCAGCCTTGGAGACAGTGAAGATAGGAGAGACCCTCCTCTGGAAGCACAGTCCTCTCGCAGGGTGTCAGTGGTTTCTTCCTGCCCTGTCAGCCCTTTCTTCCCCTGGCCATGTCACCAAAGCCAGATCCCTGATACCCAGGAACCAGCTCCCTCCGGAAGGCCCCAACAACCACCTACCTGCACTGCCTTTCACCTGCAGGAAGGCAGCTCCACGGCCTTCCTCCCTCACCCCTGCCAGGGCCTCTCCCTAGGCCCTGCAACCTACCCTGAGCACCACCCTCTATGGTTCTGCGTCTGTCCTCTGTGGGGGAAGAAATTACTTCATTCTGGTTCTCCTTGTAACTATTGTTCCTGAACTCGAAATGTATAACCCCCACATGGTAATAAAAGCCACCTATTGTCACTGTTGGGACACTTCCCTATTTCCACGCAGCCTGTCCCAGGAGTGATGTACTCCCAGCCTCTCCCACATCCCTTTTGCATGTCTGTCCCTTATTTGGCTTTCCTTTCCTCCTTCCCATCCACCCAGGTGGCTCCCGAGTCGGCTGCTTCGGCTGCAGTTCAGAGCAACTTCAGGAGCTTCCCAGCTGAGAACTTCAGGACGCCTTTCCTGTCCCCCTGGCCCAGTTGCCACAACAAACCACAGAGAAGACGGTGGTGAGTGAGCACAGTTTACATTATGCTGTTGACCATTCCTCCTCAGTCCACCCTGGGAAGGCTGCAGAGAGGGGAGCTGTGTGTCTTTCTAGGTACCCAGAAGACACTGGTGCCCCCAAGGTGAGATGGCACCTGGCCAGCTGCCCAGGCAGGTAGGAGTGAAGGCAGCATGCTTTAGCGTTGTCTGTTGATCTTGGCTTAGCTGGTCAGAATTCTAGAACTGGCGAAGGTAATGGGAATCATCACTGAAACTAGCCAGGAAACAGGATTAAGGGCCTGCGGGTTGCCCTGGCTGCTGCTAGAAACTGCTCGCACTGCACGCTGTGGTACTCCATCCTTCCACGCTGGCTGAAAGCTTCTTCCCTGCCGCTCCAGGAGGCTTCTCTGACTAACTGTGGCTTTGATTTCTCCGACTCTATGGTTCCTTGGCAAGCAGGCGTTGTTAGGGATGGAATACAAGTGGAACTCTGTGTTACCTGGGCCCTTAACCATAGCTAGTTCTGTGGGACTGAGCAGCTTCCAGGGCACTGCCCACAACCTGTCACCTGCACTCTGTTTGGTGAGAAATCCCATGTGATAATAGGTGTAGAGTGAGCCTGTTTAACAAAGTGCCTTCTTTGGGCAGCTGTGCAACGGTAAATATTTTAAATGATACTCTAGAAGTGTGGGTGATCGTTTGGGATTTCATATGAGTAATTTGGGGTGTCGGGTGTTTCCATTGCTTTCTGCAGCTTTAGCAGTGAGGAAGGTGGCTTCCTGCTCCTACCCTTGAACCCCTCCTTAGGGTCTACAGTAGTTCAGGGGTCCTCAGTTGGCATCAGCCTGGGGTGAGGGTGTCTGTTGATTCCCAGTGCAAAGGAGGCTGGCAGAGCCAAAACCAATACCAGTGAAGCAAAGAAAGTGAGAAGGTTGGTGGGTGATGGAAGTGGGGAGGCATGAATTAATAAAAGGAAGTGTGGCCTGTGATTTCAAGAACATAATACTAATTATTTCCCCTATGATTCTAAACCTGCTTTGAACTATGACCCATCATTGACTTGAGAGAACAGCTTCTTAGACTACTTTGAAAGACATATTGAAATATGTAGGGTCTGAGTTTTCATTAAGGAAATAAATCCTATAATATTAAAGTAATTTTTAAAAAAGTGACTGTGAGGTTGGACCCTAAAATGCCTGATAAAGGGAAAAGCAGCATCCTACTACTGCCTGAAAGAAAACAAAGCACATGTGGCTGAGATGGGGGCTTTATTTTAGAATTTGTGGGAGGCTGGACCAAAGCGAACCCTGAACATATGAGCAAGGCGCCCTTTAAAGGAAAGCCTTGAGGTTTTTCACACTGTGAAGCACCACAGATAGAAGATCAAAGGATGGAAAAAATAATGCAAATCTCTTTATTTTAAAGGCCATCTGCCTGGCCAAAAATCAGGATCAAAGTAGTGCCTCTGGTACTAGTGAGTGGGTTATGCCAGAAGCCTTCTTTGTTTAGTCACCTACTTTATGCGATGACAGGGACATTTGCAATGAGGAAAAGAAGTAAATAAAAATGAGATAAAACTCTAGTTTTAAAGCCTCGGGGCACATGACACCATAGGACTCACCCAGTATTCCTTTCACCATATCAGTGGGGCCATATGAGCAAAGGTCTGGAGACACATCTGGTCAGTGAAAAGGCAGTCTAGAACTCACGCCCTTCTCCGTGAGTCCCTTAAAGTCTGAGCTAATGGGACACTCATAGGTAATACAGGAACCCTTAGCAAGATAAAAACATTTTTTAAATTTAATTTAATTTTTAAAAATATACCAATAATAGTTGTACATATTCATGGAGTACATAGTGATATTTTGATACAATTAATATATGATGATCAGATCCAGGTAATTAGCATATCTATCATCACAAACATTTATCATTTCTTTATGTTTGAAACATTCAATATTCTCCTTCTACCTATTTGAAACTATGTATTACTGTTAACTATAGTCATCCTACCATGGGATAGAACAGTAGAACTTATTCTTCTTATCTAGCTGTAATTTTGTATCCTCGAGCAAATCTCTCCCTATCCCTCCCTTCCTCCTACCCTTCCCAACCTCTAGTATCCTCTGTTCTCCTTTTTTACTTCTATGAGATCAACATTTTTTAGCTTTCATATGTGAGTGAGAACACACTGTGTCTAACTTTCTGTTCCTAGCTTATTTCTCTTAATATAATGTCCTCAAGTTCTGTCCATGTTGCCACAAATGGCAGAGTTCATTCTTTTTTTATGACTGAATAGTATCCCATTGTGTATCTATACCACATTTTATTTATCCATTCATCTTTTGTTGAATACCTACATTGATTCCATATCTTGGCTATTGTAAATAGTGCTGCAGCAGACATGGGGGTACAGACGTCTCTTTTATATGATTTCCTTTCCTTTGGATAAATTCCCAGTAGTAGAATTGCTAGATCATATGGTTGTTTTAATTTACAGTTTTGAAAGAACCTCCATACTGGTTTCCATAGTTGCTATGCTAGTTTACATTCCCATCAACAGTATATGAGTTTCCTTTTCTCCTCATCCTTGCCAGCATTTATTGTTTGTCTTTTTGAAAATAGCCATTCTAACTGGGATAAGATGATACCTCATTGTGGTTTTGATTTGTATTTCCCTGATGATTAGTGATGTTGGGCATTTTTCCATATATTTGTTGGCAATTTGTATTTCTTCTTTTGAGAAATGTCCATGCATTTCATTTGTCCATTTTCTAATCAGATTGTTTTTCTGCTGTTGAGTTGAGTTCCTTTCATATTCTGGATATTAATCCCCTATCAGATAAATAGTTTGCAAATATTTTCTCCCATTCTGTAGGTTTTTTCACTATTCGTTTTCTTTGCTTCCTTTGTTATGCAGAAACATTTTCATTTGATATAAGTCTGTTTGTTTATTTTTGCTTTTGTTCCCTGTGCTTTTGAGGTCTTATTCATAAAATATTCTCCCAGACCAATGTTCTGAGGCATTTTCCTTATTTTTTTTTTCTATTAATTTTACCATTTCAGGCCTTACATTTAGGTCTTTGATCCATTTTGAATTGATTTTTGCACAGGATGAGAGGTTGCATGGCAGGGGGGAGGTCTAGTTTTATTCTTCTGCATATGGATATCCAGTTTTCCCAGCATCATCTATCCAAGAGAGTATCCTTTTCCTAAATAATGTTCCTGGCACCTTTTCAAAAATCAATTGGCTGTACCTGTGTGGATTAATTTCTGGGTTCTCTATTTGTTCCATTGGTCTGTGTGTCTGTTTTTATGCTAATACAATGCTGTTTTGATTACTATAGCTTTGTAGTATATTTTGAGGTCTGGTAGTGTGATTCCTCCAGCTTTGTCATTTTTACTCAGGACTACTTTGGCTATTTAGGGTCTTTCATTGTTGCATATAAAGTTTAGGATTCTTTTTCTATTTCTGTGAATAATTTCATTGGTACTCTGATAGGAATTGCATCCAATCTGTAGATTACTTTGGATGGTATTGTCATTTTAACAGTATTCTTCTGATCCATGGGCATAGGATGCCTTTCCATTTGTTTGTATTCTTTTCAGTTTCTTTCATCAGTGTTTTGCAGTTTTCCTTGCAGAGGTCTTTCACCTCCTTCATTAAATTTATTTATGTTTTTTTGTTTTTGTAGCTATTGTAAATGAGATTGCCTTCTTGATTTCTTTTCAGCTAATTTGTTGTTTGTTTGTAGAAATGTTATTGATTTTTGTATATTAACTTTGTATTCTGTAACTTTACTAAATTTGTTTATCAGTTCTCAGTTTTTTGGTAGAGTATATATACATATATATACACACACACACACACACACACATACATGATCATGATGTCTGCAAACAGGAACAATTTAACTTTTGTCTCTTTCTTTTGGATGTCATAAAAAATGTATTCAGCTAGTCTATATATTTTAAATATGGAATTTAATTCATCCATTTATGTTCAAAGTTACTTTTGATAGATGAGGACTTCTTTAATTTTGTTGTTTTCTTGTTGTTTTGTATATCATTTGTTCCTTACTTCCTCTCCTATTGTTTACATTTGCAGTTGGGTGGTTTTCCATTAGGAGATGTTTTGATTTCTTTCTTTTTCTCCTTTGTGTACTGACTATGCTATTGAGTTTTATACTTTCATAATGGTGGTTATCGTCTTTCCATTTACAGATGTAAGAATCCCTTGAGCATTTCTTGTAAGGCCAGTCTAGTTGGGAAGGCTACTTGGCTGGACACAGGTCATGTTTGCTGGGGACTATCCACATGTCTGTTTCTCATGCTTGTGACACAGCTGCATGGTTGCTTGGCTGGCTGGGGGGCATGTCTGTTGGGGGTGGCCCATGAGTCTGCTTCTCTGTCTCAGGACATGGGCATATAGCTGCTCATCCAGCCTGGTGATATGTCTGCCAGGAACAGCCCATGCAGCTATTTAGGCCCAGGATGCAGGCCCAAGACTGCTCAACTGGTGTGGGGGCGTGCCTGCCAGAGGTGGCGCACAGTGCTATTTCTTAGGCTTGGACATAGACAGACAGCTGCTCAGCCAGCCTGGGGGTCTATCTGCTGGAGTTGGTCCACAGAGTTGTTTCTTAGGTTTGGGACACAGGTAGAAAGCTGCTCAGCTGGCATAAGGGCGTGCCTATCAGGGATGTCCTATGGGTTTCTCAGACTCTTTTGGGGGTGGGGTGGTACAGGGCCACTCGGCAGGTCAGGGATATGCCTGCAAGGGGTGATAATATTATAGAGCTGTTTCTCAGCTCCTGAGTGTGGTTGCATAGTTTCCACTTTGCTGGTGCAGGGGCATATCAACTGCTTGGAGGCTCAGTAGCCTCTCCTATTTAGAGGAGGGCATGCAGCCATTTGGCTGGCTCTAGGGTGGGTTTGCCTCAGGAAGAACTGACAGATTGTTTCTCTGGCTGGAAGTGCAATGGCAGGAGTTGGTTTCCCTGCTGTGCAAGACCAGAGTCACAGATGATCTTGGGCCCAATCTCCATGCAACTTGGGTTGGCATACAGCCACCCATGTGAACTTGGTGTAAGGAAAATGGAGCTCCAGTGCTGGGAGGTACAGTAGCTACTGGCCCCTTGAGCAGGGTGTGATCCAGAGGTGGCTCAGATCTGAAGATTGTACCTTGCTGCAGCAGCTTGGCTCACAACTGGTGGTAGAGGTGGGAAGTGCATACCTTGTGCTCCTAATACAGGGCGATGTGACTGTGTGACTTCCAGTGGCTCTTCTGCTTACTTTTTCCTTGCAACAAGAAGTCTCTCTTGACTCCAGAGAGATCCAAGCTTGGCATGGGAGATAGAGCTGCAGAGGTTGGGTGGCTCCATGCTGCCCTCCTGAACTTCCAATCACCACAGGTATGTCTCCAAGCCCTGCTGCATTCTAACATTCTCCCTTCCAACATTTCTTGATAGATGTCTCAAAAGGGCAAGTAACCTGTAGTTTCCTCCATATGTATTTTCAGAGATGCCAGTGGAAAGTTTCCTATCTGAATTCCATGTCTTTTTTTTTTTTTTTTTTTTTTTTTTTTTTTGAGATGGGTCTTGCTCTATTGCCCAGGTTGGAGTGCAGTGGCATAATTATAGCTCACTGCGGCCTTGACCTCCCCATCTTAAGTAATCCTCCTGCCTCAGCTTCCTGAGTAGCTGGGAATGTAGGCACATACCACCATATCCAGCTAACTTTTAAATTCTTTGTAGAAATGGGGGTTTTGCCGTGTTGTTAGGGCTGGTCTCAAATCCCTGGGCTTAAGCAATCCTCCCACCTCAGCCTCCCAAAGTGCTGGGATTACAGGCATGAGCCACCAAATCCAGCCTTACGAATTCTGTTTTTAATGAAAATGATCATTCTGCTTTTGATATCATAACTTTGAACAATGAATTGTGATATATATCAAATTATATCTATATGTGCTTATTATTTTTCTTTTTTTAATGAAAGTACATGTATTTTAGAGAGCTCTATATTGCTTGATATATACTTTGTAGTTAAATATGGGGTTTGATCATATTTCTTTAAAAAGTAGGTATTAGGACCTTGATCAATATTGTAAACATCTCTTATGTTATTGTTTCTATGAGAAATTCAGTCCCCTTCCCCACAAAAGAATGTAACTCCCACCAATGTGGCTAACATGACATGACATTCTGTCAGGCATGATTTTCATTCATTCAACAAGTACTCCTTGAGTGATGAGTGAGGCAAAGTCCCTGCTTTTGCATAATTTTTATTCTAATGGAACAGGAAGAAAGTAACATTCAGCAGTGATTTTAAAAGTACAGTAAGGGCCAGACACAGTGACTCACACCTGTAATCCCAGCACTTTGGGAGGCCAAGGTGGATGGATCACCTGAGGTCAGGAGTTTGAGACCAGCCTGGTCAACATGGTGAAACCCCATTTCTACTCCAAATACAAAAATTATCCATGTGTGGTGGCATGGGCCTGTAATCCCAGCTACTGGGGAGGCTGAGGCAGGAGAATCACTTGAACGCAAGAGGCAGAGGTTGCAGTGAGCTGAGATCAAACCATTGTACTCCAGCCTGGGCGACAAGAGTGAAACTCTGTCTCAAAAAAAAAAAAAAAAAAAAGTGGGGGGATGAAGAGATTGGGTGGAGTGGTATTTTATACAGGATGGTCAAGTAGTCAAGAAAGGCCCCTCTGTGGAGGTGATATGTAAGCAGAAAACAGAAGAAAGGAGTGAGTCTTGAGATGATCTAGAGGAAGAAAACTACACAGTAGAAAAACTGGCCATTGTAGAGGCCCTGAGCGAGGAGTGAACTTGGTATGGTTGGAGGAACAGCAAAACAGGCCAGTGAGTGTAAGAGTGGGAAGGGTGAAACAGAGCTTAATAGGAGGTGAATTTGGAGCAGTAAGTCAGAGCTGGGTATGCAGCTGGGGTATGTGGGCCATGGTAAAGGGTTTGGCTTTTATTCAGTGTATACAGGGGAACCGTCGGAGGGTGTTGAGTGGGGAGCGCCACAATCTGACTGTCGGGGAGCTAACTATAGGGAAGTGAGAGTGGAATTTGGAGACAGGCAGGAGACTGCTACGGCAGTCTGAAAGCACGATGATGGTGCCTGGGATGGCTGGTGGCAGTGGAGGTGGAGAGGAGTGATGAGATTGAAGGTGGAACCCGTCAGAGCTGCTGATGGATTGGAAGTGGGGTGAGAAGAGTGAGGGATGACTTCTGGGTCTGAGCACTTGGGTGGACAGGGGAGCCTTTTGTCCAGATGGGAAATGCCGTGGGAGGAGCACATTTGGCTGGAGAAAATGGAGAGGTCCTGTATGTCTTGTTAGATAAACCAGTCAAGATCTGGGGTAGACAGTGGGGTGTCAAATTCTGGAGGTCAGTGGAGAGGGTGGGATAGGAAATATGTGTGGCGATCACCAGCCTCTAGAAGGTGTATAAAACCACAGGACTGATTTGGTCACCTCAGGGTGAGCACACCAGTCATTTAGAGGCCAGGAAAAGGAAGTAGGAAGAAAAACAGGAGGGCATGGCATTCCAAAAACCAAGGGAAGAAAGTCTGTTGAGAAGCTGGGGTGGTGATTAACTGTTAGTGTAGCCACAAGGTATTTAAACCCATGATCACACAAGGAGTAATGCTCTCTTGGTGATTTTCTGCTTTGATATGTGATCGTGGGCCTTGTTTTCCCCCATTAAACTGGAAACTCTTTGAAGTCAGGGATGGTTTCTTTCTTCTTCTGTTTGCACGGAGAGCCAATCAAAGCTGTGCCTTAACTGCCTCACTCCAAAAGCTCTGTGGTATGAGGTTGAGGTCTGAAGTAATGTTTCCTGAGGAGCTACTTTTGGAGTTGTGTTTTGGGGGGTGTGGGGACGGTGATGACAAGGAAGGTCCAGGACTAGTCCCTACCTAGGCAGAAGTGGCTACTGATGTCCCAGCTCTGAGTAGACGGGTTGGGTGGCAGAGGAGAAGACAGATGGAAGGAGTAGAACAGAAGCACAAACATGTCAGATTCTTGGCTTCAGAACCTGTAAGCCCTGCAAATGTGGTCATGGGATTCCAACCTGAGGAAGCAGGGACACTGGTGGGTCATGATGGGCTCTTTGAATGCCCACTGATTGATGCAGCAGTAGGATTCTTTACCATACTCTGCCAAATACACATGATCCCTACTGCAGCTGAAGAAGACTGGAGGAGTCCTTCATGGCTTCCCTTGAAGGTACCTTACTCAGAGCTACCAGTTCAGGTTCTTACAAAGGGTGGATAATCCAGATGGTACCTGTGTCTGGGGAGTAATTCTATGGGCTGTGCTTTGGGATAGCAGCCACTTCTTCTCTTGACCAGTTTTATTTCTCTGTATGTCCAGCCATTTTTGACTAAAGGCAGTATCTGTGGCAGAATAGACTGAAGACCCTGTCTTAGCCTATTTTATGCTGCTATAAGAGAATATGGCAAACCAGGTAATTTATAAAGAATAGGGATTTATTTCTTACAGTTCTGGAGGCTGGGAAGTCCAATTTCAAGGGCTGGCCTCTTGCCAGGGCCTTCTTGCTGTCATCTCATGGTGGGAGGTAGAAGGACAAGAGAGCATGAGAAAGCAAGAGAGGGTTGAACTTTTTTAACAAACCCACTCCTACAATAATGAACCCACTCCTGCAATAACATTAATCTATTTGTGAGAAGAAAGCCTTCATTACTTAATCACCTCTTAGAGCTCCCACCTCACAAAACTGTTGCATTTGGGAGTCAAGTTTCCAAAACATGAATTTTGAGGGACACATTCAGACAACAGCACCCCCCTACAGGGTTGGGCAAAGTGGGAATTAGTTAATATATATAGGGAAAAAGATGGGTTTTCTGGCAATTGGGAGATTGGGATGAGATTTGGATCCTGTCCTATCTCTTATGTAAGCATAGTAAAAGCAGATGACCCATAGTATCGTAGGAAAACGTAAAAGTAGTTTCTGGTTGGGGCACTTTGACGAGACAGAAAGCCATCTTGGGGGAGGTAGGACCAGGAGTTGAGCCCCTGCAACACAAAGGAGACTCTGGGTGTGGGATGAGGTGGACCCCTACCCCTGCAGAGTTTAAGCTGGTAGGAGGCCTGCAGACCAAGGGTTCATCCCTGGAATTTTTCTTGGAACTTATTACTAAATGTTTCCAGACAATCCCTGATTGTGGGGCCAGATAAAATTCATTCTTACTGCTAAAGCTATGTTAAGATAAAAGTTGTTTTTATTCATTTGCTATCCATTAAAGCCATCACAGACTAATTATTTTTCAAAAGAAAGAAAACTATGCTAAAGTTCTGCAAGTAACTTATGACCAGATGTTGAGGCCTTGGGATACCCTGCCCTGCTTAAAAAATATTGTCAGGGATCTTTAGACAGTAAAATCTAAAAATAAACCCAAATATAAAAAAGGTGAATAATAACAAAGCATTATAGTTCAAGAGTCATGTTGGCTTATTTTTAAAAGAATCGTAAGTTATAGTATCAGTTGCTGAAACTTAGATATATCCAATTTTATAGTGAGGAGGAGGGTAATTATAGAATACAAGAGAAAAAACTTTGAAAATCACTGATAGCTCAGCCGGATGTGGTGGCTCATACCTGTAATCCCAGCACTTTGGGAGGCTGAGGCGGGTGGATCACCTGAGGTCAGGAGTTCAAGACCAGCCTGGTTAACATGGTGAAACCCTGTCTCTACTAAAATTAATTTAAAAAAAAAGAGTAGTCAGGCATGGTGGTGCACACCTGTAATCCCAGCTACTTGGGGAACTGAGACAGGAGAATCACTTGAACCCAGGAGGAAGAGATTGTGGTGAGCTGAGATCGTGCCACTGCACTGCAGCCTGGGCAACAGAGTAAGACTCTGTCTCAAAAGAAAGAAAGGAAAGGGAAGGGGAAGGGGAAGGGAGGAAAGAGAGAGAAAGAAAGAGAATGAAAAAGAGAGAAAGAAAGAGAATGAAAAAGAAAGAAAGAAAAGAAAGAAAGAAAGAGAAAGAAAGATAGATCACTGGTAGCTTATCCGAATAGTCAGTGGGTATCTGCAAGCTAGATTTTATCATTGCGCACAAATCCTTGATCTAAAAATGGATGGCAGTGGAAGTAGTGGTGGTAGGAGGCAGAAGTGAAGGTCATGTCCCATTAATTTAGGGTATCTGAAGAAGACATGGAGCCACTGACCATTTTTGTATCTACCAGCTTTCCACTCAGCTGCTTCAGGCGAATAGAAATTGTATTAGGCATTTCCATAACCTTATCCTTAACTGTGTTTCCTCCTTTTCTTGGTGCCTGAGATGAGTCTGGCAGTATCGGTACTTCCCTGTCCTTATTCATACAGCCATGTTCTCAGATCCTGGCTCGATCTTTTGGGTTAGTTTGTTGTTCTAGGCCAGATTTCTCAGATTTCTGTTCTTACCTCTTCTGCCCAACTACAACAGCTGGTGTCCTGCTGGCCTTCAGCCAAGTCATGCCCTCAGATCATGCATCCCCACCTTTTATAGGCAGGGTTGTTGGCACGAGAAGCCTACTCTGTGCTCTCAGTGAAGGTTGAGGGGAGAGGAGAAGAGCACTCTAGGATGATGGTAGAACTTTCAATTCTCATGCCCACAAATTGAATGAAGGCATAAGCTCTCTCTCAGTTTTATTCAGTGCAGACCTAGCATCTGTTGCTACAGTTAAGAGACTAGATTTAGAAGGAGAGTTGTGTACCTGGTTTGGTGGGAGGAATGAATAGGATGTAAGGAGACAGAGTGGTCTGTGCATCTCAGACAAGAGAACTTAAAAAGGGGAGTCTTCAAATTCAAAAGAATGCCCCCTGCAAAAAAAAAACCTAAAAATGTAGCCTTAGAAATATCTCAAATGAACAGAAATTTGAATTAGAATCAAGAAGATGAAAATCAACATGAATAATAAGAAATACATTAGAAAACATTCTTTACTTAAAAATATTAAAAAGTCAGCTAAATGTTGGCAGGATGTGATAGGCAAGATAACATTTTAAGATAAAGACTATGGGGAACGAGCTTATTTTGCCACTATCTTTCCTACAGGCTTTTGTTAGTAGCTATGAAGGGTCTTAGATTTCACATACTTTCAAGCTAAGGAGTTAACCTGCCACACTTTCATACATGCTGGCAGAAGATGAGATTCATGGGTTAGAGATAAGGGACTTTATGATTCACAATGGTAACAGTAATCAGAATATCAGCATTTTCCTGTACTGGTTCTTTGAGCTCCAACCCCCACAAGTTGAGACCAGGAGGGCCAAGTGATACCTGCACACACAGTGGAGAAAAGTCCTGAGCCTAGGGAACTTGAGAGTTCTGTAATTAATAGTAAGTGTGTCTGCACTTAGCTCCATCCTGAGGGAAACTCTCCCTCTTTGAAGGCTGTTTGCTCTGCAAATCTTCGTGAAAAGATAGGAACAATGGCAGTCAGTGCCTCTGCTTGCATGATGTGCTAAACTATGAGAGACATGAAGAGTAGTCTCCCAACTGTTGCATCAATAAAAAGGTAGAGGAAGCTAACGTTTTTTGCATCCTTGTTATGCACCAAGCACTGACCAGGAGACTTCTCATTTCTTGCCTCATCAAAGTTCCAAATCAGTCTTGCTTGCTACTGTTATTATTTTATCAGTAAGGAAGCTAGTGAGTCAGGGAACTAGAATATCCAGTTGGAGGATTTGTGTATGTATTATGTACTTCTTATATGGTAAGCATTGTGTTAAGAAGTAGCTAAAACTTAATTAGATGCTTAGCAGGTGCCAAGCACAGTTCTAAGAGCTCCCTATGAATTGATTTATTTCATTCTCCACAACTAAGATTATCAGGTGCTGCTGAAGAAACAGGCACAGTGGGTGATGGAAATGAGATTCAAATCTTCCCATTTAACCACTGTGTAGTTGCAGGTTGTGGGTTTTTGGTCTTGTTTTAGTTTTTATTTTTTGAGAAAGGTCTGGCTCTGTCACTCAGGCTAGAGTGCAGAGGTGCCATCTCAGCTCACTACAACCTCTGCCTTCTGGACTCAAGCAATCCTCCTTCCTCAGCCTCCTGAGTAGCTGGGACCACAGGCATGCACCACCACAGCCAGCTAATTTTTGTATTTTTTATAGAGTCAGGGTTTGCCGTGTTGCCCAGGCTGGTCTCAACCTCCTGGGCTCAAGTGGTCCATTTGCCTTGGACCTCTCCAAAATTGCTGGGATTACAGGCGCCCTGCCATTGTGTTCTTTCTTCAGTCCTCAGGGTCATAGCAAGAGGGTCATAGTCAAACTAATGTGTGCCCAGAGGAAGTGGATGTATTTGAAAACTGCCAAGTAGAAATAGTTGAAATGGGACTGAGTGTGTTTAATCTGCAAAAGGATAAAGGGTAAGTGATGCTTGTCTTCAAACATTTTTAGGCATGTCTTACAGAAGAGGACAGTTCATTCTGTGTGACTCCAGGAGGTAGAATTGGGTCCATTTAGGGGGAGGCATATCATGGCTCAACAAAAATCATTCTTGAATAATACAGTGCCCTTGACATCACATGGGAATGGGCTAACTGTGAGGGTGGTAACTCAGTTGTTACCTTTTAGGAATGCCCTGGCTGGGCTCCGTCAAGGTCCTCGCAATAAGCACCTTTGCTACAGGAGCTGGGCAATGGAAGAGGACAGCCCTAATGAAGTGCCCTAGACCTTTCCTAAGGAGCTGATCCTGTTAACAGTGACCTGAACTCCTTCCTCTGCCACCCTTCCTTGTCCCTTCTTGGAGCCTCAGACCTCAGGTCTGTTGGACATGCACAGAGAGGGTTCTGCATGTGTGAGGAGGGTGTCTTACCTGTGGGGAATCCAAGACCACCCTAAGGATCTGGGGGAGTTAGTGCTGCAGCTGCTGGCACTCTCAGGCCTGCTGTGTCTCACCAGGGGACTCACCAGGGTCTGGACTAA
>NW_022437903.1:0-22450 GCF_009761245.1 Sapajus apella | reverse complement strand
TGTACTACATCCTTGAATTTCTGAGCTCTAGCAATGTGCCTGCCACAGCCTCCTGAGTAGCTGGGACTACAGGTGCATGTCACCATGTCTGGCCTTATTTCATTGTTATTTTATTTCAAATGTTTTATTTTTTATGTTAAAATATATGTTTTCAGATTACAAAAGTGAAACCCTATTTGATCACAGAAGACTTTAAAATGCACAGATAGATGTAAACATATCATGTAAGCCTTTCTTTAAAAACTCACTGCTATTATATTGTTGAACCTTTGTAGACTGCAGCGCACATGGTGGTCGCTGGAGCTGTCTTGTGCAGTGGTGCTGATTTTCATTTTGTATATATTTATATATATATGCTGTAATTTTACAAAGTTGCATTCATATGTGTGAGTTATCTTGGATATTGCTTTTTAATGTCTTATTATACAAGTAGTTTTCCATGTTATAAACTCTGCATAAAGTTTATACACTTTTACAAGCCACATCCCATTTCAGATAAGAAGATGTAACCCAACTTCTTTTGGATCCACTTGCTTTCATTTTGTCTTGTTGTAAATAATGTTTTGACAAGCATCTTTAGATAGAAAGATTCTTCTATGTTTGGAATTTAAAAAATTCATAGACTATTCAAATGATAAATATTAGGTCACAGACTTTTAAACATTTCTAAATCTTTTCATAGACATTGTCACGTTGCTTCACAGAACCATTGTACTGACGTATTCCACCTCACCTTCCAGGACATGCTAGGACTCAAGGCTATTTACTCATCTGGATCACAGAGCAGTGTTGGGGGGGTAAATGTTGAGTGAAATCACAGGGTCTCGAAGGCAACTACCTTAGAGAAGACCATTACCTTTTCATTAGGCAAAGCTGGATTAACTTCACCAAATGTGTTGAATATAACTGACAAATAATTTTCAGCAGAATTTAGGAGTTCAGTGTCATTAGCTTCATCAGGATCTGCTCAGATGTCCCCATTCCGATTTTCAGAACCCCATTTATTCCCAATCAATGCCTTCACTGAAATAACATATTCTTTGAGATTGGGATTTGTTTTGTGTTTTAATTTAGCCACCCACAGGATGAGACTCGGGCTTATTTTTCAGAAATAAAAATAACCTCCTGCAGCTACAGGAGATTAAGATTTCATTCAAAGGAATCACAAAAACTTTTAGGAGATTTATATGGCTCATGATCTGGAAGTTTGCAGCCCAGAATTCGTCTTTTTCTTTCCCCATTTCATCCAGCACAATTGGTAGCAATCAGACAATCACCTTATACTTGCTAGTTTAACAAAGTCTTCTAAGGTCTCAAATGCATGATCACTCAGATCTTATAAGTATTTGATTAGGTCTATCTGATGGTGATATTCTGAGTATTAGCACTCTCTCTACTACTGGAAATAGAGTCATTTGTGGCTTTAAATCTAAATAGATTATAGGACCAATTCAAGAACACCCCCCTCACCACCACTACACCAAAATTCAGTAAATTTTTTCTTAAAATTCTGTTCCAGTGTCCCTGTGCCCCAGAAAGCTGGGCTGTACATGATCTGAGACCTGGCAGGCCAAGGACAGCTGGCTCAGCTGGGTGAGCTATGCACTGGTGGGCCAGCAGCCCACAATGCTGCTGGGTTTATGGGTGCCAAGCCCATTCTGGAGTGGCACACACTGAGTCAGGCTCCAGCCAGCGTTATGTTGAATAAAAGTGATAAAATCTGGCATCTTGTTTTGTTCCAGTTCTTAGAGGAAAGACTTTTAAATATTCTCTGTTCAGTGTGATGTTAGCTGTGGGTTTGTCATATGCAGCCTTTATTATTTGAGTTATGTTTCTTCTATACCTAGTTTGTGGAGGGTTTTTATCATGGGGATGTTGAATTTCACAAATGCCTTTTTAGAACCTATTGAAATGACCATGTGGTTTTTGCTTTTGGTTCTATTAATGTGATGAATCTTGTTTATTGATTTGCAAATATTGAAGCATTTTTGCATCCCTGGGATGAATCCCACTTGATCATGGTGCATGATCTTTTTAACGTGTTGTTGAATTTGGTTTGCTGGTATTTTGTTGTAAATTTTTTGAATTTATGTTGATCTGGGATATTGGCCTGTAGCTTTCTTTTATTGTGTCCTTGTATGCTTTTAGTATCAGGGTAATCCCGACCTCATAAAATGAGTTTGAAACCATTCCCTCCACTTCAAAATTTTCTGAATAGTTTGAGTAGAATTAGCATTAATTCTTTAAATGTTTGCTATAATTCAGCAGTGAAGCTATCAGGCTCTGGGCTTGTCTTTAATGAAAGAGATTTATTATGGCTTTGATCTCATTACTCATTACTGCTTTGTTGATGTTTTCTATTTCTTCATGGTTCAATCTTGTAGGTGATATACCTAAGGAATGTATCCATTTCTTCGAGCTTTTACAATTTGTTGGCATATAGTAGTTCATCATAGGCTCCATGCAAGCTTTCCCAACCCAAGCTTTCCCAACCCACAGGACAAAGCTCCAAGGATAGCTTTGAATGTGGCCCAAATTTGTAAATCTTTTTCAAACAACATGAGTTTTTTGTGATTTTTTTTTTTTAGCTCATCACCTATCCTTAGTGATAGCATATTTTACTAATGGCCCAAGACAATTCTTCTTTTAAAGTGGCCCAGGGAAGCCAAAAGATTGGACACCCCTGCTCTAATGAATTTTTGTATTTTTGTGGCTTCAGTTGTTTTGTCTCCTTTTTCATTTCTGATTTTATTGATTTAGGTTTTCTCTCTTTTTCTTTAGTTTAGCTAAAGTTTTGCCCATTTGGTTTATCTTTTCAAAAAAAAAACAACTTTATGTTTCCTTAATCTGCATTTTTAGTCTCAATTTTATTTCCTTCTGTTCTGATATTAATTATTTCTTTCCTTCTACTAAATTTGGGGTTGATTTGTTCTTATTTTTGTAGTTTCTTGTGGTGCATTGTCAAATTGTTTATTTGAAGTCGTTCTGCTTTTTTGATGTAGGTGTTTATTTCTATAAGCTTCCCTCTTAGTGCTGCCTTTGCTGTATCCCGTAGAGTTGGTTATTTGTGTTTTCATTCTCGTTTAAGAAATTTTACTTTTTCTTAATTTCTTCCTTCACTTACTAGTCATTCAAGAGCATTTTCTTTTTTTGTTGTTTTTGTTTGTTTTGTTTTGTTTTAGAGACAGTCTCGCTCTGTCATCCAGGCTGGAGTGGAGAGCAGTGGCATGCTCTCGGCTCACTGTAACCCCCGCCTCCCAGGTTCAAGTGATTCTTCTGCCTCAGCCACCCGAGTAGCTGGGATTGCCGTCGCGCGGCACCACACCTGGCTAATTTTTGTATTTTTAGTAGATGCGGGGTTTCACCATCGTGGTGAGGCTGGTCTCGAACTCCTGACCTCGTGATCCGCCTGCCTCGGCCTCCCAAAGTTCTAGGATTACAAGCATGAGCCACCGATTACTAGCTGAGCATCTTTGTTTAATTTCCATGTGTTTGTGTACTGTGTGAGGTTTCTAGACGTGGACACAGGGAGGCCTGGGACCCAGGCACGGCTGGCCAGAGGCCTGGCGTCTGCCCCTCTTCCTGCACGGCCTCCTCCTCCCAGGGAAGCTCCGCGCGTGTCCTCAAAGCAGAGAGTGGTTTCCAGACGGACCTCCACCCCCGACTGGGGGCTCGTGGGGTCTCCAGGCAGCAAGGGCCGCACCCGCGCGGACCCGATCTCTCCTCCAGGCTCGGCTGGGCCTCGAGGGCGGCAGCAGCTCGGCTCTGAGGGAGGCCCCGGCCGGCGTTGCCCAACTCGGACAGCCTTCCTGGCCCACCCGGGAGCTGAGTTTCGGGGCTTCCTGGAGAGGCCAGCCCGGATTCAGAGCGGAGGGCTCCTCAGGCCGCGAGCCCCGGAGAGAAGCAGCCCCGGTTCCCGGAGCCCGGGGCCTCCGCTGGGCGGGAGCGCGCGCGGATCTCGCAGCCGCTACAGCCTCGCGGGCTCCTCCTGGACTACAAGCCTCGGATACCTAGTGACAGCTCTACACTATTTAAGCTGAGGTTTCTCTGCCATGGCTGCGGTTTGCGGTTTCAGCTTCGTGTACCGAGAGGCTTCTTTCTTCCTCCTCTGGAGGAGTCAGTGGTTAGAGTTGAATTCCGTGGTTAGAGCCCACTCGGTGGTTAGAAGACGACTCCGGTGTCCAGCCCTAACCCCTTCTGAGATCGCAGCCTGTTCCCAGTCAGTTCCAGCGCATCGGCAAAGGGCTCGGTGTCTCCCTCCAGAGGAGACTGGACTAGGTTGTCAAAGCGTCGGAATCAAAACTGTTGCCATGTCGGATGGAGCGGCTTCCACGATGAGCCTGAGCCTGGTATCAGCATCTGGGGGTGTGGAGTTTGGGAGGAAAAGCCGGGGTCCCACAGTGTGGGGAAGGGGGCGCATGGTCAAACCAGACTGGGCAGAGCCCTCAGTATTTAGAGATCTCGAGTTGGGATGGAAATCCTGAGCTGGGGGCTCTGGGTGCAAACTCCTTTCCGCATGACCTCCCGTCAGGTTAGGCTGCGGTTTCTCATCTGCAGGCACAGGTGACTGACGGCCCTTCAGCATGGCCCATCTGTCCATCTCTTCTCCTGACCCCAGTTCATTACAGGAGAGGGAATTGGGTGCTGGAGAGTGGGGAATCCAGGACTCAGAGGGCTCACACCTGGGTAAAGAGTACTGAAAACAGCTTCCAGGGCTGACTGCTGATTCTACTACACTGGGTCTGCTTTTATTATGCAGTTTCCCTTCTTCTCCCTGCACTTCCAATGATAAAGTATAACACGTTTTAAGGTCCTTAAAACATATGTAACCCTTTTCACTCAGTAACTATACTGACCCTTAAGTGCCCATTTTCTAATCAAGGATTATACCTCTCTCTCCTACCCCCCACCAGTGCTGGGTTTGGTCTACCCCGCCCACATTGTCACCTCCGCCCCACCCCAGCACCTTTCCCTATAATTTCCTCCTTTTTCTCTATGCTTTCCCATTATGTTTGTACTTGCTGTGAAATAAGGAATAGCTTCCCAGTTCTGGTTGTTTCTTCCCACCCTTAGGAGACTTCTCACTCTGCGCTGAGAATCTCACTGGGCACCTCCTTCCTTGCCAGAAGATCAGCAGTGGATGCCCTGGGCTCAGTGAGCTCCAAAATACTGCATTATTCCACCAGAATGCATTTTTTTCCTGTTTCCAGACAGGCTGGAAACTTGCAGGACAGTGCAAGGGACTCGAGGTACCTCCTGTGTGCAAAAGGACTAACCTGCCCCTATCTGCTTGGTGACAGGCATCATTTGGTCGGGATTCTCTGCAGAGCAGAGGAAACCTCAGAACACTAGGCAGGAGCTGCACAAGAGCCCTGGGTCCTCCCTGGCCTGGAGACTCCTTCCCTGGGTCTGATGTATGGACACCTTCTCTTTAGTAGAACCAGCAAAAAGAACAAGTCATTTTCTTTCTGCAATTCTCTCAAGACACTCTTATCCCTAGGCTTCTCAGAGCTCAGAGATGACCTCCCTGGAACGTAGGCATCTGGGGAAATCAAAAAGTCTCTTAGGCTCTGTCCTCCCAGGAAGCGATCTGCACCTACCCCACAGAGGGTTGCAGACACTTTGGAGCCAGATATGGATAAACATGACTGATTTTACCCATAATCAGTATAAATTTTATTACCCCTCTCTGCAATTGATAGAAGTAATGAAAGTGTCAGGAGAGACAGAATCTCAACTGCCCTTGTCTAATATTCATTTATGCACCATTACTCCCAAGAATGGAAGAAGGGACTCTTTTCTTCCCCTGGTACATGAGATAGATTCACCATGCAATTCTAGAGCAATGTGCTGAGCTGGAAGACAGAATTCAATTAACTTAACAGCATAAAATTCATCAGAGTGTATTCTCTGACTACAACAATATTACATTAGATTTCAATACAAAGAAGATATTTTGAAATCCAAATTATATGGAATGAAATAACATGTTTTTATGTAAATTAAGGGCGAAAGACAAAAATCACCAGGGAAATAAGAAAATATTTTGAATTGAATAATCACAAAACAAGATATCCAAATCTGTGAGATGCAGCTCAAGCAGTGCTCTGAGGGAAACATGAAGCTTAAGTGCTTAAATTAGAAATGAGGAAAGACCTAAAATCAGTTCCACCCTAGAAAACTAGAAAAAGAAGAGCAAAATAATGCAAAAGTAAGTCAAAGAAGAAAATCCTAAAGAGAAGAAATCAAATAAATAAGGTAGACATTAACAGAGAAAACAGAGGCAAATTTGAATCTTCATTAAACTGACAAACCTCTAGTTAGACTGTTGAAGAAAAAAAGAGAGGACAAAAATTACCAGTATCTGGAATGTAAAAAGGATTATTACCAAAGATCCTACTTCCATTAAAATAATAAGAAGATAATATTTTATGTATTTTTTGCCAACTTCTATGAAATGGACAAATGTACTGGAAATTAAAGTAACCAAATTGAGAAAAGAAAAGAAGCATGGAAAAAAGTTACAGGCTCTTTTTATTCAAGGCTAACAGTACAAAGATCTTTAATGAAAAATTACCAAAACAATTTTAGGCTACAAGAGTAATTGAAAATCAAAACCAAACACAAATGAATAAAATAGAAAAGAAAAAAAAAACAATAGCACACCCCAAATAACATATATAAGCAATACACAAAGATAACAATTTACATTTAAATTTTTTTCCAAGTACATTAGTATCAGAAACATAAACCTTATAAATGTTTATGAACTCTGAAATACAAGACACTGGAAACCAAGACAGACTGTGGAAAGGGTGTATAGAGGACCGACATACATATATCCCCTGTTCATGGAGAGCAAGACTGCACATAGTTAAAATGTGATGCTCTCCAAATTAATCCAGAGGTTCAAATACCAAACAGAATTCTAGGAGGCCTTTTGACAGAAATTAATGAACTGATGTACTGTGTATATGAAAACACAAAAGATATAGAATAACTCATACAATGTATTTAAACACATTTTTTTTAAGATAAGGGTCCTTGCTATATTGCTCCAGACTGGTCTTTAACTCTTCCCGCCTCAGCCTTTGAAGTAGCTGAGACTGCCAGTGTGTTATAATATACTGTACAATTTATGGAATGTATGAAAAGATGAACAAACTTAGAATCATTTTCACTAAAAAAGCTGAGATAATTTATTATGTAATAAATGTTCTTGAACAATTACACCTATTAATTACTTAAAATTTTTCTGCTTCCCATCCCTGCCATCTTGGGCTTAGTGGATTTCCCAAGAGAGGAACGCTTCCACCAATCAAGAACCTCAGCTGGCCATTTTATATTTCTAAAAACATAGTGGGATGAAGCTTCTAATTTCTCCACATTCTTCCTAACATTTGCTATTTTAAAAAAAAAGTTATTACCATAGCCGTATCATTGCAGTTGACTTTGCATTTCTGAAATGGCTAATGTTGCTGATCATATTTTCCTATGTTTCTTGGCTGCTTATGTCTCTTCTTTGAGTAAATGTCTGTACAAGTCCTTTGCCCATTTGTGACTGGATTATTTGCCTTTTGCTATTGAAATGTAAAGATTTCTTTATGTATCTGAATACTAGCCCCTGATGTGTAATTGGCAAATATCTTCTGCCATTTTATGAATTGTCTTTTCACTGTACTGATAATGTCTTTCGATGCACACAAGTTTTTAATGTGCTGAAGTTCAACTTTTTTCTATTTGGATCTGTAATCAGACCCAGGGCATGATCAGAAAATCAAGAACAGGAGATGTACAGGGGCTGGACCACCTGCCCTCTCGGGTGGCTGGAGGTCTGTCCTCAGCAGAGTCCTTCCCCTCTGACCAATGACTGCTGGGAATCAGGTCCCATCTCTAGATTCATCAAGGTGATGCATCCTTTATCTTCACCAGTGCTTTACATTACAGAAAGTTTAGCATACAGGGACCATGAGCATGAGTGTTTGTGCTGTGTGTGTGTGTGTGTGTGTGTGTGGGTGTGTGTGTGTGTGCGCGCGCGCGCGCTTTGTGTATGTGTGGTACTTTTCATTAAGGAGGCCCAAAGGAACAAGAAAATGCAAACTCCACCCCTTACATACCAGAGCTCTTCCTCCTCTACATCACAAGGGTAGCCACCACAGCTCCAGTGCCCACAACTATAAAGAGAACCAGGCCAGCAGTGGTGCCCACAATGGGGAGGGTGGGCTGGAAGACTGCTATGGGAAAGGAAGAGAAGGTGAGGGCCTCTAATCTCAGGACCTCAGCCATGACCCTCCTGAATGTCTCCAGAACTGCTCCTGTTTTTCCTGAGAAAAGACTCCACCCCCCATCGCCTGCTTACCCCATCTCACGGTGAGGGGCCCAGCAGCTCCTTGTGCTGCACATGGCTTGTGAATCTCTGGTCCTGTCTCTGTGGCTAGTCTGACTGTGCAGTTGAATTTTAAATTTTCTTTAACTGATTTCAATAGCCACTTGTGACTAGTAGCTATCATATCTAACAGTGCATACTAGAGTGTTCTTTTTAATCTCTCCAAAGATACACTTTGTGACATAAAGATTGATATATATCAAAGTTACCTTCATAAGGGAGCCATGGATGTGTCTGTGGGTCTTAGATGTAACATTAAAATACAGTATGCTCAAGAAAATATAATGAATGTGTTTTGTTTTATTTTGTTTTTCAGACAAAATCTCACTCTGTCACCTAGGCTGGAGTGCAATGGTGTGATTAGAGCTCACTAGGGCCTTGACTTCCTGGATGCAGGTGATCCTCCCAACTCTGCCTCTCAAGTAGCTGGGATTAAAGGCATGAGCCACTGTGCCCAACCTAATGTGTATTTTAACAACCATAGTGTACAGACATTAACCAGAACATGACAACAATTCAAAGTCTCAAGTTTTCATAAATGTACATCCCTGTTGTCAACCTACATCTGTATTTCCTTGGAAATCTGGCATAATGTTTTCTTTAACTTAGTGAACACTAAGGAGGCAAATAGGCCTTCACTTATCCCAAGAGAAAGTATTCCCTGAACGCCACATATATCACGTGATCTACAGACCCTGTAGACACATTTCCAAAATTATGAAACAAGGAATTTAAACCTTAGAATTCCATCACATTAGTATCCTTTATCTCCCTGCAACTTGGAATAATTGTTTGCTTTCACCCTAAGATGCCTCTTTTCTCATTGTCTCACTTAGAAAAATTCTAGGTGAAAATATGTGTGAGGTTTTTACAATTATGAAGAATTTTCTAAGCATAATAAAGTGCGGAAAGCCATAAAGAATGATGATAATTGATTTGACTAATTACAAGTTAAAAAATCTATTTGTAATCCACAAGCATATAAATATACAAACCCATTCCCTTAACCAGCCTCAAAGACATATAAGAAGTAAATAGACAAAGCAGTAATAATGTGTGAATATCCTTCAGCCAAAGACCAGCAGGAGCACCTTAGGTGAAGAAGTTGAGTTTACTGCTCACTGCACTGAGGGAGAATGCACACTTTGGAGAACTCCCAGGTGTCTCAGTAAGAGCATGTTAGAATGAACCTATTATAAGATTTGGGCTTTGGTAGGTGTTTCAAATGCCCAACAGATTTGGATGACCGAGGGATGACACAGAGAAGCTGATGCCACTGAAGGAAGAGCTAATTACCCACAGATACAGGAGCACAGCACAATAGGCAGGGCCACACAGGGCAGCACCAGGGCCGATCAGGTGGAACAGGATGGGAAGGTATGCGTGAAAGCCTCTGTTGTGGTTTTGAAAGGAAGAAATGAGCAAGGTGGGGTAAGCAGTGTAGACGTTTTATTTGGACCTAAAAAGGAATGAATCCTGATACATGTGATGAATCTTAAAAACACTCTGCTATGTGAAAGAAGTCCATTACCAAACAACATCCATTATATTATCCTATTTATATGAAATGTCCATAAAAACTAAATCTCTAGGGACAGAAAGTAGATTTCTTGTTGCCTAGGACTGAGGAGGTGTTAGAGGGAAATGGAGATGACTGCTTGGGAATAAATGGGTGTGGGTTTATGAAAATGTTCTAAAACTGATTGTGATGATGATACTAAAAACCACTGAGTTCAAATGGTTGAATAACGCATGTGAATTTTATCTCAAGAAAACCATTCTAATAAAAAGTGATGGCTCACATGAAATGAAGGAGAGGTGCCAGAACCTTTATGGCAGATTGTGGAGACAGAGATTGAAAAGCTCAGAGCTCTGAGCAGTGAGCTTGCTGGCATAGACAGATGTGCTTTGTAGAAGTGGACAGCCCACCACGTGACTATTTCTATGGAAGAGCCAAAGGGCACTCTACTAAGCAATAAGGAATAAGCAGGTGAACAGGGTATTAACCACATTTTGTCTGTCGTTTGCAACCTGGAACTGACTCTAGGAGATGATGTTAAAGAACTTGTGTCCCTAGCAGCAAAGGGAACAGTAGAATCCTAGGAAGCCAGAGGCCAGAAAGCAGCAAGGCAGAAGCAAAGTGAGCCAAACTTCCAAGACTTAAAAGATGCAAGAATTTAGTTCCATCATGTAACAGTTTAATGCACGGATTCAGTTCTTGGAGTAATTGGACAGATAATTGCAGATGAAAATAGACTAATGCAGACTCACCCAATAATTAGTTGCAACTTCGGGCCAGGCATGGTGACTCATGTCTAAAATCCCAGCACTTTGGGAGGCCAAGGTAGACAGATCACCTTAGGTCAGGAGTTCGAGACCAGCCTGACCAACATGGAGAAACCCCATCTCTACTAAAAATACAAAACTAGCCAGGCATGGTGGCGCACACCTGTAATCCTACCTACTTGGGAGTCTGAAGCAGGAAAATCGCTTGTACTCGGGGGGCTGAGGTTGCAGTGAGCCGAGATCGTTCCATTAAAATTCAGCCTGGGCAGCAAGAGTGAAACTCCATCTCAAAAAAAAAAAAAAAATAGTCGCAACTTTATTAGCTGGTCTCAATATGATTTTTTTTTTTTCGAGACAGGGTCCCATTCCTTCACCCAGGTTGGAGTGCAGTGGTGAGATCTCAGCTCACTGCCAGCTCCGCCTCCTGGGGTCAGGTGATTCTCATGCCTCAGCTTCCTAAGCAGCTGGGACTACAGGTGCAAGTAACCACACTCAGCTCATTTTTGTATTGAGAGTGTTTCACATATTGCCTAAGATGGTTTCAAACACCTGAGGTCAAGCGATCCACCTGACTTGACCTCCCAAAGTGCTAGGATTAGAGGCATGAGCCACCTTGCCCAGCCAGAATGTTTTATTTTTAGTAGATCAGATTTATACAGAGTTGTATTCATTGTATAAGACTGTTGATCTGTCTAAATGCATTATTTTCAATACATATGAAAAAGAAGTCCAGAGGCTATTTATATTCACTGAAACCAAATAACTCTACATTTTAAATTTTATTCCCAGGATACATTACATACCCTGCTTGCTACCATCACATAAAGGAACTGGCCCATCTGAATATTTTGTAGAGCATCAAATTTGTTCACTGTATTAATAATATGTATTAAAATGTGATGAGCAAGAACTGGAATATACTCTGCAAGTTTCTGTAGCACAAATGCATTCCAAAGCATGGTGAACTATACAAAGATTCAAGTGTCTGCTACATTGGTAAGGTTTTGAGGAATCCAGTGATCTGTGGCATGAGGGACCATCTCCTCAAAAGTATAAGAGGAGGGTCACATGCGATGGCTCACTCCTGCAATCCCAGCACTTTGGAAGGCCAAGGCAGTCAGATCACTTGAGGTCAGGAGTTCAAGACCAGCCTGGCCAACATCGTGAAACCCCTTATCCACTAAAAATACAAAAATAGCTGGGGGTGGTGGAGCCCACCTGCAATCCCAGCTACTCAGTAGGCTGATGTGACAGAATTGCTTCAATACAGGAGGTGGAAGTTGCAGTGAGCCAAGATCATGTCACTGCACTCCTGTGGCAAAAGACTGAGACCAAGTCTCAAAAATAAATACATAAATAAATAAATAAATAAATAAGACAAATTACCGGGTTGCTGGCAAGATAGCCAAATAGGAACAGCTTCAGTGTGCAGCTCCCAAAGAGATCAATGCAGAAGGCAGGTGATCTCTGCATTTCAACTGAGTTACCTGGATCATATCATTGGGATTGGTTGGACAACGGATGCACCCAAGGAGCACGACCCAAAGCAGAGTGGGCCATCGCCTCCACCCAAGAAGCGTAAGAGGCCAGGGAACTCCCTCTCCTAGCCAAGGGAAGCCATTAGGGACTGTCCCCTGCACTCCAGCCCAGATACTATGCTTTTCCTGTGGTCTTCACAACCTGTGGACTGGGAGATTCCCTCCAGTGCCTACAACACCAGGGCCTGGGTTTCCAGCACAAAACTGGGTGGCTGTTTTGGAAGACACTGAGCTAACCACAGCAGTTTTTTTCTCATACCCCACTGGTGCCTGGAACACCAAAGAGAAAGAACCATTCACTATCGTGGAAAAGGAGCTGAAACCAAGGAGCCAAGTGATCTGGCTCAGTGGCTCCTGCCCCCACAAAGACCAGCAAGCTAAGATCCACTAGCTTAAATTCTTATAGCCAGCACAGCAGTCTGAACTTCACCTGAGACATTTGAGCTTGGTGGGGGAGGGAGGAGAGTGTCCACCATTGCTGAGATTCCATTAGGTGGTTTTAACATCAGTGTAAACAAAGACGCTGGAAAGTTCAAACTGGGTGGAGTTCACAGTAGCTTAGGAAGGTCTCTGCAGGCAGACTGCGTCACTACACTCCCACCTCATGGGGCAGGGCATCTCTGAAAAAAAGGCAGCAGCCCATCAGGGATTTATAAATAAAGTCCCCACCTTCCTGGGACAGAGCACTTGGGTACAGGAGGCTGTTTTGGGTACAGCTTCAGCAGACTTAAATGTCCCTGCCTGGCAGCTCTGAAAAGGATGGCAAATCTCCCAGCACAGTGTTCCAGCTCAAATAAGAGACAGAGTGCCTCCTCAAGTGGCAGTCCTGACCCCTGTGAATCCTGACTGTGAGACACCTCCCAGTAGGGGCCAACAGACACCTCACACAAGAGAGCTCTGGCTGGCATCTGGTGGGTGACCCTCTGGGACAAAGCTATCAGAGGAAGAAACAGGCAGCAATCTATGCTGTTCTGCAGCTCCCACTGGTGATTTCCCGGCAAGCAGTGTCTGGAGTGGACCTCCAGCAAACTCTAGCAAACCTGCAGCAGAGGGGCCTGACTGTTAGAAGGAAAACTAACAAACAGAAAGAAATAGTCTCAACATCAACAGAAAGGACATACACTCAGAAACCTGTTCCAAAAGTCACCAACTTCAAAGACCAAAGGTAGATAAACCCACAAAGATGGGAAGAAACCAGTGCAAAAAGAATGAAAATTCCAAAAACCAGAATGCCTCTTCTCTTCCAAGGGATCACAACTCCTCACCAGCAGGGGAATAAAACTAGACAGAGAATGAGTTTGACAAATTGACAGAAGTAGGCTTCAGAAGGTGGGTAATAACAAACTTCTCTGAGATAAAGGAGCATGTTCTAACCCAATGCAAGGAAGGTAAGAACCTTGAAAAAAGGTTAAATGAAATGCTAACTAGAATAACAAGTTTAGAAAATACCATAAATGACCTGATGAAGCTGAAAAAGCACAAGAACTGCGTGATGCATACACAAGTTTCAATAGCCAAATCAATCAAGCAGAAGAAAGGATATCAGAGATTGAAGATCAACTCAGTGAAATAAAGCAAGAAGACAAGATTTAAAAAAAGAGTGAAAAGAAATGAACAAAGCCTCCAAGAAATATGGGATTACATGAAAAGACCAAATCTATGTTTGATCAGTGTACCTGAAAATGATGGAGAGAATGAAACCAAGTTGGAAAACTCTCTTTAGGATATTATCCAGGAGAACTTCAACTTAGCAGGGAAGGCCAATGTTCAAATTCAGAAAATACAGAGAACACCACAAAGATACTCCTTGAGAAGAGCAACCCAAGACACATAATTGTCAGATTCACCAGGGTTGAAATGTAGGAAAAAATGCTAAGGGCAGCCAGAGAGAAAGGTCGGGTTTCCTACAAAGGGAAGCCCATTAGATTCAAAGCAGATCTCTTGGGAGAAACCCTGTAAGCCAAAAGCGAATGGGGGCCAATATTCAACATTCTTGGAGAAAAGAATTTTCAAGCCAGAATTTCATATCCAGCCAAACTAAGCTTCACAAGCGAAGGAGAAATAAAATCCTTTATGGACAAGCAAATGCTGAGATATTTTGTCACCACCAGGACTGCCTTACAAGAGCTCCTGAAGGAAGCAATAAACATGGAAAGAAACAACCACTACCAGCCACTGCAAAAACATACCAAATTGGAAAGACCATAGACACAATGAATAAATTGTATCAACTAACGGGCAAAATAACCAACTAGCATTTTTTTTTTTTTGAGACGGAGTTTCACTCTTGCAACCCAGGCTGGAGTGCAATGGCGCGATCTCGGCTCACCACAACCTCCGCCTCCTGGGTTCAGGCAATTCTCCTGCCTCAACCTCCTGAGTAGCTGGGATTACAGGCACACACCACCATGCCCAGCTAATGTTTTTTGTATTTTTAGTAGAGACAGGGTTTCACCATGTTGACCAGGATGGTCTCGATCTCTTGACCTCGTGATCCACCCGCCTCGGCCTCCCAAAGTGCTGGAATTACAGGCATGAGCCACCGCGCCCGGCCCAACTAGCATTATAATGGTATGATCAAACTCACACATAACAATATTAACTTTAAATGTAAATGGACTAAATGCCCCAATTAAAAGACACAGACTGGCAGATTGGATAAAGAGTCAACACCCATCAGTGTGCTGTATTCAGGAGACGATCTCACATGCAAACACACACGTAGGCTCAAAAAAAAAAAAAGGCAGGTTTTGCAATCCTAGTCTCTGACAAAACAGACTTTAAACCAACAAACGTCAAAAGTGACAAAGAAAGGTATTACACAATGGTAAAGGGATCAATGCAACAAGAAGACCTAACCATCCTAAATATATATGCACCCAATACAGGAGCACTCAGATTCATAAAGCAAGTTCTTACAGACCTACAAAGAGATTTAGACTCCCACACATTAATAGTGGGATAGTTTAACATCACACTGTCAATATTAGTCAGATCAATGAGACAGAAAAGTAACAAGAATATCCAGGACTTGAACTCAGATCTGGTCCAAACGGTCCCAATAGACATCTACAGAATTCTCCACCCCAAATCCACAGAATATACATTCATCTCAGAATCACATCACACTTGTTCTAAAATAGACCACATAATTGGAAATAAAACACTCCTCAGCAAATGCAAAATAACAGAAATCATAACAGTCTCTCAGACCACAGTGCAATCAAATTAGAACTCAGGATTAAGAAACCCACTCAAAACCACACAACTACATGGAAACTGAACAACCTGCTCCTGAATGACTACTGGATAAATAATGAAGTGAAGGCAGAAATAAAGATGTTTCTTGAAATCAATGAGAACAAAGACACAACCTACCAAAACCTCAGGACACATTTAAAGCAGTGTTTAGAGGGAAATTTATAGCACTAAATGCCCACAAGAGAAAGGAGGAAAGATCTAAAATTGACACCCTAATGTTACAATTAAAAGAACTAGAGGAGCAAGAACAAACAATTTTAAAAAATAGAAGACAAGAAATAACTAAGATCAGAGCAGAAGTGAAAGAAGTAGAGAAAGGAAAAACTCTTCAAACAAGCAACGAATCCAGGAACTGGTTTTTTGAAAAGATCAACAAAATAGACCACTAGCCAGAATAATAAAGCAGAAAAGAGATAAGAATCAAATAGGTGCAATAAAAAATGATAAAGGGGATATCACCACTGATCCCACAGAAATACAAACTACCATCAGAGAATACTATAAACGCCTCTATGCAAATAAGCCAGAAAATTTAGAAGAAATGGATGAATTCCTGGACACACTTCACCCTCCAAAGACTAAACCAGAAGAAGTCGAATCCCTGAATAGACCAATAAGAAGGTCTGAAATCGAGACAGCAATTCATAGCCTACCAACTTAAAAAAGTCCAGGACCAGATGAGTTCACAGCCAAATTCAAGCAGGAGTAAAAAGGGAGCTGGTACCATTCCTTCTGCAACTATGCCAAACAATAGAAAAAGAGAGAATCCTCCCTAACTCATTTTGAGGCCAACATGATCCTGAAACCAAAAACTGGCAGAGATACAACTAAAAAAAAAACATTTCAGGCCAATATCCCTGATGAACATCAATGCAAAAATCCTCAATAAAATGCTGGCAAACTGAATCCAACAGCACATCCAAAAGCTTATCCATCAAGATCGTCAGCTTCATACATGGGCTGCAAGGCTGGTTCAATACACACAAATCAATAAAAGTAATCCATCGCATAACCAGAACCAAGGACAAAAACCACATGATTGATGCAGAGAAGGCCTTCAACAAAATTCAACAGCCCTTTATGGTAAAAACTGTCAATAAACTATGTATTGATGGAACATAGGTCAAAATAATTAGAGCTATTTCTGACAAACACACAGTTAATATAATACTGAATGGGGAAAAACTGGAAGAATTCCCTTTGAAAACTGGCACAAGACAAGGATGACCTCTCTCATCACTCCTATTCAACATAGTATTGGAAGTTCTGGCCAGGGCAATTAGGCAAGAAAAATAAATAAAGGTTATTCAGTTAGGAAAAGAGGAAGTCAAATTGTCTCTATTTGCAGATGACATGATTGTATATTTAGAAGACCACAACATCGGGATTCCTTCTCTGGGTCCCCTCCCATGACAGTGTGGGAGCTGTCTTTCTTTCTCTCTCTCTCTCTCTAAAATATCTCTTTTTTCTGAAAAAAAAAAAAAAAAAAAAGTCCTATCATCTCAGCCCAAAATCTCCTTAAGCTGATAAGCAAATTCAGTAAAGTCTCAGGATACAAAATCTATGTACAAAAATCACAAGCATTGCTATATACCAATAACAGACAAACGGAGAGCCAAATCATGAGTGAACTCCCATTCACAATTGCTACAAAGGGAATAAACTACCTAGGAATACAACTAAAAAGGGATGTGAAGGACATCTTCAAGGAGAACTACAAACCACTGTCAAGGAAATAAGAGAGAACACAAACAGATGGAAATACACTCCATGATCATGGTTAGGAAGAATCCACATCATGAAAATGGCCATACTGCCCAAAGTCATTTACACATTCAATGCTATCCCCATCAAGCTACCAGTGACTTTTTTCACAGAACTGGGGGAGGCGGGGGCAGGGAAAAACCTTAAATACCATATGGAACCACAAAAGGGCATGCATAGCCAAGACAATCCTAAGGCAAAAAAAAAAAAAGCTGAAGGCGTCACACTACCTGACTTCAAAGTATGCTACAAGGCTGCAGTAGTCAAAACAGCATGGTACTGGTACCAAAACAGAGATATAGACTTGTGGAACAGAACAGAGGCCTCAGAGTAACATCACACATCTGCAACCATCTGATCTTTGACAAACCTGACAAAAACAAGCAATGGCGAAAGGATTCCCTATTTAATAAATCATGTTGGGAAAACTGGCTAGCCATATGCAGAAAGATGAAACTGAATCCCTTCCTATACCTTATACAAAAATTAACTCCAGATGGATTAAAGATTTAAACTTAAGACCTACTGCCATAAAAACACTAGAAGAAAACCTAGTGGCCCTGTCCACACTCGCCTCCTCACAGCCTTCTCCAACCCCACAGGCAACAAACTCAGCACAGCAAACACGTGGATTCTAGAAGGTTCTGCGGTCTTTATTTTCTCTCTCAGATTTTAGGAATTGACTTAATTAACCCATCAACCTCTCATGGCAAATATTTAAGAAAACAAATTTATATTCAGATTATCATTTTCAGTAAGAAAGTAAGAGGCTGCAGCTCAGTGCACCATGAAGCGGAGACAGAGATGGAGACACCCAGCCCCACCTCTCTGGAACAGGAAAGATGACTGGGGAGGGAACACAGGTCAGCATGGGGACAGGGGTCACGGTGGACACTGGGTGGGCTGTCTCCACCTCCTCACATTATGCAAACAGGGATGCAGACACATTCAGATGCCTTTGCAGAAAGACATGCCAGAGGCTCCTGAAGTCACACAGGGGAGGCGTGAAGAAATCCTGCATCTCAATCCCACACAAGGCAGCTGTCTCAGGCTACAGAAAACAATAGGTGTGATCAAATCCAGGTCAGTCATGGTAAGTGATGAGACTGTGAACTGCCCACTACACACTTGAAACATCCCAATCAAAGAATCCTCACTACACAGTCCTTTCCCTGCTGCCCCACCCCATACTCACTTCAGACCCTCAAAATCTCACCTTTACAAGCCATGAGAGACACATCAGATCCCTGGGCACTGTCGATACCTAGGTAGAACAAAAACAGGACCTGGTCAGAGCCCGCAGGAGATGTGGGACAGGAGGAGTTATAGGGTGGGTGAGCTCCTCCACACACCTGCCCCCATCACTTCCACACAGCCTGAGAGTAGCTCCCTCTTTTTCCATCTGTGGGAAGAAAATGTCTTGTGAGGGGACAGGGAGGAGGCAGGGCCATGAGATCTTAGAGAAGTCTCCTAGACTTGGAGGTTCCAAGAAACTTTCCTCCAAAAAAAGTTTCTAACCACGGTGACTGCACACCCAGGGCAGAATCAGGAAACACGAGGAAAGCAGATGTGGGTCCTGGACCAACTGCCCTCTTAAGGTCTTTCCTTAACAGAAACCTTCCCCTGACTCATGAATGCTGGAATCAGGACCCCAACACTAAAATCATCACGGTGATATATCTGTCCTTCATTGTCACATGTGCTTCACAAAATAGTAAGTACTGGCACACAGGGCCACAGACTGGGTTGGCCCATGTGTGGATGGTGCTTTCCACTAATGAGGCAGGGAACACTTCTACCTGGGGCTTGAAACCTTGAGTGTGACAAGAAAACCCAGACCCCACCCCTCACCCTTTCCCTACCTGAGCCCTTCCTCCTCCACATCACAGCAGTGACCACAGCTCCGATGACTACAGCTCCTAGGACAGCCACAGCAATGATGCCCACAATAGGGATGGTGAGCTGGGAAGACGGCTCTGGGAAAGGAGGGGAAAGTGAGGGGCCCTGACACTGCTGAAGGCTCCAGAAAGGCTCCTGCTTTCCCTGAGAAGAAACACAACTCCCCATCCCCCTCCTTACCCATCCCCTCCTTACCCCATCTCAGGGTGAGGGGCTCCGGCAGCCCCTCGTGCTGCACATGGCACGTGTATCTCTGCTCTTCTCCAGAAGGCACCGACACAGCAGCCCACTTCTGGAAGGTTCCATCCCCTGAAGGCCTGGTCTCCACAAGCTCAGCCTCCTGAGTTTGGTCCTCCCCATCCCACTGCCAGGTCAGTGTGATCTCCGCAGGGTAGAAGCCCAGAGCCCAGCACCTCAGGGTGGCCTTATGGTCAGAGACGGGGTGGTGGGTCACATGTGTCTTTGGGGGGTCTGACAGGAAGAGTCAGAAAATTCAGGCACTTTGCATCTCTCACGGGAGGCCCCAGCAGCACCCTTGTAGTTATTCTGAGAATGGACAGGACACCTGGGGTGGGGAAGGGAGCACAAAACCCAGACACCAGCCTGGACACAGGCACCTGGGATAATCTCTTATTCCTTGGAAAGTTCTAGTCTCTGAGGGTGAAACAGCAACTTCTGGTCCCGACCTGAGTGGAGGCCGAGGGACTCAGAAAAGCTGGAATCAGACCTTCAAACACATTGAGTGTGAGGCAGAGAACAAGGCCTGAGTGAAGAAATCACGGTGCCCCAAGGGTGCTGCAGGGGTCAAAGTGGACCCCTGATCAGTATTCCAGGGACTGTCTTCCCCTCCATTTCCTCAGAGACGTCATCACTTAATTGTCCTAGAGAGCAGAGGGGGCCTCAGAGGAAACTCAGGAAAACTCATGCCATTCTCCATTCAAGGGAGGGAGATATTCTAGCACTGATCCCATTTTCCTCAGATCCTCATGGGAGGCCAGACCAGGAGATCTACAGAAGATGGGGACGGCTCCCCACTGCCCCTGGTACCCGTATGCTGCAGTGTCTCCTTCCCCTTGGCCAGGTATCTTCGGAGCCACTTCAGGCATGTGCCCTCCAGGTAAGCCCTGAGCCCCTCCGTCTCATGGGTGGCCTCCAACTTGCGCTGGGTGATCTGGGCAGCCGTGTCAGTCACTGTCCAAGAGTGCAGGTCCTCGTTAAGGGCGATGTAATCCTTGCCGTCATAGGCATGTTGGTAATACCCGCGGAGGAGGCGCCCATCAGGCCCCAGGTCGCAGCCATAGGTCCTCTGGAGAGTGTGAGACCCTGGCCCAGGCCCCACGGTCAGACCCATCCACCGATCCCCGCCCCCGCCCAGACCAACCCGCGGGGATTTGGGCCTAAACTGAAAATGAAACCGGGTGAAGGCGTTGGGGCTATCTAGGGTCAAGGGTCTGGGCGGGTCCCGTAGCCTCAGTGTGGATCTCGACCCGGAGACTTGGGGCGACACGGACCGTCCGTGGGGGATGAGGAGGGCCGTGATCTGCGCCCAGGGCCGGGTCACTCACCGGCCTCGCTCTGGTTGTAGTAGCCGCGCAGGGTCCGCAGGTTCCCTCGGTGAGTCTGCGCGCTGGCCCTGAGGGTCAGTGTCTCCCGGTCCCAATACTCCGGCCCCTCGTGCTCCATCCACGGCGCCCGAGGCTCCCCTCTCCCACTCGCGGCGTCGCTGTCGAACCGCACAAACTGCGTGTAGTCCACGTAGCCCACGGCGATGAAGCGGGGCTCCCCGCGGCCGGGCCGGGACACGGCGGTGTAGAAATACCTCAAGGAGTGGGAGCCTGGTGGCGAGGAGGGGCTGAGACCCGCCCGACCCTCCTCCCGGCGCGGCTCCCCGGGTCTTTCGCCCCCTCTGGGCTGGCCCCTCGCTCCTCCCGACCCCGCACTCACCCGCCCAGGTCTCAGTCAGGGCCAGGGCCCCTGAGAGCAGCAGGAGAAGGGTTCCCGGCCCCATGATCCCATCATCCGCGTCTGGGGAGAATCTGAGTCCAGGTAGGTGACCCGGGGCTTCAGAAGCGGGACCGCGGCGACGCTGATTGGCTTATCTAGAAACCCGGCACCCAATGGGAGTGAGAACTGGGGAGACGTCATGAGTATCCAGGAGGAAGGACCTGACAGGTTGGCAGAAGTGAAACTCAGGGGAGTGGGGAATCCCCAACGCTGCGCGTCCCCAATGCAGACAGGGCCCTGGGCGCCTGAGACCCTGAGAACCACGCCCAGGAACTAGGACTTTGTCCTGATCCTTCTTCTCCTACGCCAAGCCTTTTTGTCACACTGTCTGCCTGAGTCCTGGCCAAGGATCTGTCTGTGGAAAGCAGAAAGAGAACCCCAGGCTGCGCCCAGCCCCTTCCCCTTCATTTCTCCTCCTGGAATCCCCATCCCTGAACTAGACACCCTACCTCCCACTTCTTACCTCTCCCCTTGGACTCCTGTACAAGGAAGCTCACCACGGGGAACTTGATGCCAGAGAGTGAGCTAACCCTGGGAATGGAGGTGTAGAGACAGGGGTTTTCTCTTTAAACCTGGTGAAGTTTTGAAGGAACCAGACAGAGATTCTCATAGAGACCAGTTTCCTTTGTGTTTATTAATACAATAGGTAGCACAATATTGGTAATCCCTGAATGATTAGAATTCCAATCTGTAAAAGACCTGTGTCAAAACAGCATTACACTTGAACTCTCAAAGCTCCTAAGTTTTACTTTCCTAGACTGTGGATCTGTGATTCTGGATTGTTGCATTTAAAATTATCTTCATTCCCTAGTTGGAGTTTTCCTGTGTGAGTCCAGAACGTCTGAATACAAAGAAGCAGGTTTGTTACTGTATATTGCAACCGGGAGCCTGTAGTCATCACTCAAAATTGCGAGTGCTCCATGCAGTCCCAATGCTCTTCACCAACGCTCAAGCACTGCCTGTTTTCCTGAACTATGCACATCCAAGCAATGAGTATATTTTATTTGGACACTTGGTATTTTGTAACCCTTTTTTTAAAAATCGTAAAGAGGCCATTAGTTTTCAGGAAGTCCTACAAAATGCATTAAATACAAATGCAAAGAACCCCCTGCTAGGCTCTTCCAGGGCTTTAGAATTCTTTCCCCTGCCCGTTTTCCTCACCCACTTCTCCAGCCCTTCTCCCTGCCCCTCTCATCCCTCACATCCTCCCCTCCCCTTAGTCCCCACCACCCTGTCACTCTTGAATTGTGGCACTAACACCCTCCCTCACTTCCTGCCCATGTCTGTTCTCCCCACAGTGCTCAGCAGTCCT
>NW_022437902.1:12971-22459 GCF_009761245.1 Sapajus apella | reverse complement strand
ACCCTTTCTTTGCAGAGTTTGGAAAGAATGATTTAAAGCCATATACAAGCTCTTAAGCATTAGCGGTAAGATCGAATCTAAACCACAGGAGAAACGACTGTTTCAAACTGCTCTGCTGTGTGTTCGTTCACCTTAGGAAGTTGCATCTATGATTTGACTCAGCGAGTTAGAAACACGTTTCTTCTAAAAGCTGCGATTGGATATTCCTGAGTGAATAGGAGTATAGGACGTTGTGAGAAATATCGGGGTCTAAAACAAAAACGGAGCTATATAGCAGAATGATTGTCAAGGTGTATATTCAAGTTACAGAGGTAAACATATATGTGAATGTAGCAGTTGAGGAAACCTTCCTTTGGAGAATCTGGAAAGAGATATTTCCAGCTATAAACAGCATCATAATAATTAGTGGTAAGATCGAATCTAAACCACAGCAGAAACGTCTGTTTCAATCTTCTCTGCTGTGTGTTCGTTCACCTTAGGAAGTTGCATCTATGATTAGGTTCAGCGAGTTAGAAACTGGTTTCTTCTAAAAGCTGCGTTTGGATATTCCTGAGTGAATAGGAGTATAGGATGTAATGAGAAACATCTGGCTCTAAAACCAAAACGGAGCTATGTGGCAGAATGATTGACAAGGCGTATATTGAACTTAGAGAGTTAAACAGATGTCTGAATGTAGCAGTTGAGAAACCATTTCTTTGGAGAATCTGGAAAGAGATATTACCAGCCATATAGAGGCATATAAGAATGAGAGCAATGATCGTGTCCAAACTACAGGAGAAACGTCTGTTGTTTTTTATTTTTATTAATTTTATTGCATTTTAGGTTTTGGGGTACATGTGAAGAACATGCAAAATTGTTGCATAGGAACACACGTGGCAGTGTAATTTGCTGCCTTCCTCCCCATCACCTACATCTGGCATTTCTCCCCTTGCTATCTCTCCCCAGCTTCCCACCCCCCACCCTCCCTCCCCTATTTCCCCCCAACTGACCCCAGTGTGTAGTGCTCCCCTCCCTGTGTCCATGTGCTCTCATCGTTCAACACCCGCCTATGAGTGAGAACATGCGGTGTTTGATCTTCTGCTCCTGTGTCATTTTGCTGAGAATGTTGGTTTCCAGGTTCATCCATGTCCCCACAACGGACCCAAACTGATCGATTTTTATGGCTGCATAATATTCCATGGCGTATATGTGCCACATTTTCCCTATCCAGTCTATCGTCAATGGGCATTTGGGTTGGTTCCAGGTCTTTGCTATTGTAAACAGTGCTGCAATGAACATTCGTGTACATGTGTCCTTATAGTAGAACGATTTGTAATCCTTTGGATATATACCCAGTAATGGGATTGCTGGGTCAAAAGGAATTTCTATTTCTAGGTCCTTGAGGAATCGCCACACTGTCTTCCACAATGGTTGAACCAACTTACACTCCCACCAACAGTGCAAAAGTGTTCCTATTTCTCCATATCCTCTCCAGCATCTGCTGTCTCCAGATTTTTTAATGATCGCCATTCTAACCGGCGTGAGATGGTATCTCAGTGTAGTTTTGATTTGCATTTCTTTGATGACCAGTGATGATGAGCATTTTTTCATATGTTTGTTGGCCTCACGTGTGTCTTCTTTTGAGAAGTGTCTGTTCATATCCTTTGCCCACTTTTGAATGGGCTTGTTAGTTTTTTTCTTGTAAATCTGCTTTAGTTCTTTGTAAATTTTGGATATCAGCCCTTTGTCAGATGGGGAAACTGCAAAAATTTTTTGCCAATCTGTTGGTTGCCGATTCACTCTAATGATTGTTTCTTTTGCTGTGCAGAAGCTGTGGAGTTTGATTAGGTCCCATTTGTGTATTTTGGCTTTTGTTGTCAATGCTTTCGGCGTTTTGGTCATGAAGTCCTTGCCTACACCTACGTCTTGAATGGTTTTGCCAGATTTTCTTCTAGGGTTTTTATGGTGTTAGGTCTTATGTTTAAGTCTTTAATCCATCTGGAGTTAATTTTAGTGTAAGGTGTCAGGAAGGGGTCCAGTTTCTGCTTTCTGCACATGGCTAGCCAGCTTTCCCAACACCATTTATTGAACAGGGAATCCTTTCCCCATTGCTTGTTTTTGTCTGGTTTGTCAAAGATCAGATGGTTGTAGATATGTTGTGTTGCCTCCGAGACCTCTGTTCTGTTCCATTGGTCTATATCTCTGTTTTGGTACCAGTACCATGCTGTTTTGATTACTGTAGCCTTGTAGTATAGTTTGAAGTCTGGTAGTGTGATGCCCCCCGCTTTGTTCTTTTTGCTTAGAATTGACTTGGCTATGCGGGCTCTCTTTTGGTTCCATATGAAGTTTAAGGTGGTTTTTTCCAGTTCTGCAAAGAAGGTCATTGGTAGCTTGATGGGGATAGCATTGAATCTGTAAATTACTTTGGGCAGTATGGCCTTTTTCACGATATTGATTCTTCCTAACCATGAACATGGGATGTTTCTCCATCTGTTTGTGTCCTCTCTTATTTCGTTGAGCAGTGGCTTGTAGTTCTCCTTGAAGAGGTCCTTTACATTCCTTGTTAGTTGTATTCCTAGGTATTTTATTCTCTTTGTGGCAATTGTGAATGGAAGTTTGTTCTTGATTTGGCTCTCTTTAAGTCTGTTATTTGTGTATAGGAATGCATGTGATTTTTGCACATTGATTTTGTATCCTGAGACTTTGCTGAACTTGCTTATCAGTTTCAGGAGGTTTGGGGCTGAGACGATGGGGTCTTCTAGACATACAATCATGTCGTCTGCAAATAGAGACAATTTGACTTCCTCCTTTCCTATTTGAATGCCCTTTATTTCTTTTTCTTGCCTGATTGCTCTGGCTAGAACTTCCAATACTATATTGAATAGCAGTGGTGAGAGCGGGCATCCTTGTCTGGTGCCACATTTCAAGGGGAATGCTTCCAGTTTTTGCCCATTCAGTATGATACTGGCTGTTGGTTTGTCATAAATAGCTTTTATTATTTTGAGATACTTTCCATTGATTCCTAGCTTATTGAGTGTTTTTAGCATAAAGGGCTGTTGAATTTTGTCAAAGGCCTTCTCTGCATCAATTGAGATAATCATGTGGTTTTTGTCCTTGGTTCTGTTTATGTGGTGAATTACGTTTATAGACTTGCGTATGTTGAACCAGCCTTGCATCCCCGGGATGAAGCCTACTTGATCATGGTGAATAAGCTTTTTGATGTGCTGTTGCAATCGGCTTGTCAGTATTTTATTGAAGATTTTTGCATCTATGTTCATCATAGGTATTGGCCTGTAGTTTTCTTTTCTTGTTGAGTCTCTGCCGGGTTTTGGAATCAGGATGATGTTGGTCTCATAAAATAATTTGGGAAGAATTCCCTCTTTTTGTATTGTTTGGAATTGTTTCAGAAGAAATGGTACCAGCTCCTCTTTGTATGTCTGGTAGAATTCAGCTGTGAACCCATCTGGACCTGGGCTTTTTTTGGGTGGTAAGCTCTTAATTGCTGCCTCAACTTCAAACCTTGTTATGGGTCTGTTCAGGGTTTCGGCTTCTTCCTGGTTTAGGCTTGGCAGGAGGCAAGTGACCAGGAATTTATCCATTTCTTCCAGGTTTATTAGTTTGTGTGCATAGAGTTGTTTGTAATAATCTCTGATGATGGTTTGAATTTCTGTGGAATCTGTGGTGATATCCCCTTTATCGTTTTTTATTGCATCAATTTGGTTATTCTCTCTTTTCTTTTTTATTAATCTGGCTAGTGGTCTGTCTATTTTGTTGATCTTTTCAAAAAACCAGCTCCTGGATTTATTGATTTTTTGAAGGGTTTTTTGTGTCTCTATCTCCTTCAGTTCTGCTCTGATCTTAGCTATTTCTTGTCTTCTGCTAGACTTTGAGTTTTTTTGATCTTGCTCCTCCAGCTCTTTCAGTTTTGACGATAGGGTGTCAATTTTTGATCTCTCCTTGTTTCTCATGTGGGCACTTATTGCTATATATTTTCCTCTAGAGACTGCTTTAAATGTGTCCCAGAGATTCTGGTATGTTGTGTCTTCATTCTCGTTGGTTTCGAAGAACATCTTTATTTCTGACTTCATTTCATTGTTTATCCAGTCAACATTCAAGAGCAAGTTGTTCAGTTTCCATGAAGCTGTGCGGTTCTGAGTTAGTTTTTGAATTCTGAGTTCTAACTTGATTGCACTGTGGTCTGAGAGACTGTTTGTTACGATTTCCGTTCTTTTGCATTTGCTGAGGAGTGATTTACTCCCAATTATGTGGTCAATTTTAGAGTAGGTGTGATGTGGTGCTGAGAAGAATGTATATTCTGTGGCTTTGCGGTGGAGAGTTCTGTAAATGTCTATTAGGTTTGCTTGGTCCAGGTCTGAGTTCAAGTCCTGGATATCCTTGTTAATTTTCTGTCTGGTTGATCTGTCTAATGTTGACAATGGGGTGTTAAAGTCTCCCACTATTATTGTGTGGGAGTCTAAGTCTCTTTGTAAGTCATTAAGAACTTGCCTTATGTATCTGGGTGCTCCTGTATTGGGAGCGTATATATTTAGGATCGTTAGCTCTTCTTGTTGCATTGATCCTTTTACCATTATGTAATGTCCCTCTCTGTCTCTTATGATCTTTGTTGCTTTAAAGTCTAATTTATCAGAGATGAGAATTGCAACTCCTGCTTTTTTTTTGCTCTCCATTTGCTTGGTAGATCTTCCTCCATCCCTTTATTTTGAGCCTTTGTGTATCCTTGCATGTGAGATGGGTTTCCTGGATACAGCACACCGATGGGTTTTGTCTTTTTATCCAATTTGCCAGTCTGTGTCTTTTGATTGGGGCATTTAGTCCATTTACATTTAGGGTTAATATTGTTATGTGTGAATTTGATCCTGCCATTTTGGTGCTCCTTGCTGTTTTGCCCTTTAGTTGAGCTGGTACTTGTTGTTCCTTTATATGTGTAGAGCCTCTTTCAGGAGCTCTTGTAGAGCTCGCCTGGTGGTGAGGAAATCTCTGAGTACTTGCATGTTCCCAAAGGATTTTATTTTTCCTTCACTTATGAAGCTTAGTTTGGCTGGATAGGAGATTCTGGGTTGAAAATTCTTTTCTTTAAGGATTTTGAATATTGGCCCCCATTCTCTTCTGGCTTGTAGGGTTTCTGCTGAGAGATCTGCTGTGAGTCTGATGGGCTTCCCTTTATGGGTAACCCGGCCTTTCTCTCTGGCTGCCCTTAGTATTTTCTCCTTCATTTCGACCCTGGTGAATCTGACGATTACGTGCCTTGGGGTTCCTCTTCTTGACTAATATCTTTGTGGTGTTCTCTGTATTTCCTGGACTTGAATGTTTGCCTGCCTTGCTAGGTTTGGGAAGTTTTCCTGGATAATGTCCTGAAGAGTATTTTCCAGCTTGGATTCATTCTCTTCGTCGCATTCAGGTACGCCTATCAAACGTAGATTAGGTCTTTTCACATAGTCCCACATTTCTTGGAGACTTTGTTCATTCCTTTTTACCCTTTTTTCTCCAGTCTTGCCTTCCCGTTTTATTTCATTGAGTTGATCTTCAACCTCTGATATCCTTTCTTCTACTTGGTCCATTCGGCGGTTGATAATTGTGCATGCTTCACGAAGTTCTCGTGTTGCATTTTTCAGCTCCATCAATTCACTTATATTCCTTTCTATTTTGTCCATTCTTGTTAGCATTTCGTCAAATCTTTTTTCAAGGTTGTTAGTTTCTTTGCATTTGGTTAGAACATGTTCTTTAAGTTCACAGAAGTTTCTTACTACCCACCTTCTGAAGACTGATTCTGTCATTTCATCACACTCGTTCTCCACCCAACCTTGTTCCCTTGCTGGTGAGGAGTTGTGATCCCTTTTAGGAGGAGAGGTGTTCTGGTTTCGGGTGTTTTCATCCTTTTTGCGCCGGTTTCTTCCCATCCTTAAGGATTTATCCACCTGTCGACTTTGTAGTTGCTGGCTTTCAGATTGGGTCTCAAATCTTTCAGATTGACGTTCTGTTTGTTGATGATGAGGTTATTTCTGTTTCTTGGTTTTCCTTCTGACAGTCTGGCCCCTCTGCTGTAGGTCTGCTGAGGTTCACTCCAGGTCCTGCTTGCCTGGGGTTCACCTGCAGCAGCTGTTGAACAGCAAGGGTTGTTACCAGTTTTCTTCTTCTGCTATCTTTGTCCGAAAAGGATACCCGCCTAGTGTCAATCTGATCTCTCTTTTATGAGGTGTCTTTTTATATATATATAGGGGTCAGGGAGCTGCTTGAGGAGACGGTCTTTTCTTTATAGGAGCTCAAATGGTGAGTTGTGAGCTCTGTTGTTGTTCATTCAGAGCTGCTGGGCAGGTACTTTTAGGTCTGCTGCAGCTGAACTCATAAACTGCTTTTTGTTCCCAGGTGTTCTGTCCCAGGGATTTAGGGCTTTATTTATGAGTTTCCGTTATGCTGCCGCCTTCTTTTTTTTTTTCCTTCAGACCTGCGCAGCCCAGCACGGAGGCCGCCTTGTCACTGTCGTCCTATGGCAGCTTTGCTGAGCTGCTGTGGGCTGCGCCCCGCTGCCGAGTGAACTTTCCTGCAGTCCTGTTTATATGGGTGTAGTTAGAACTGCTTTGGCGATGGTGGCCCGCCTCTGTTGGGGCGGAGTCTCTGCTGTGGCGGGTTGCCTTGGCAACGGCAGGCTGCCTCATCAATGGTGGGTTGCCTGGGCAACGGCGGGCTGCCTCGGTAATGGCGGACGCCCCTCCCCGACAGAGCTGGACCGTCCCGGGTTCAGCTGCACTTGCTCTGAAACTCTCAATCGAGAGTTTCTGGTTGCTGTTCTTTTGTGGGGGTGGGGCCAGCCGAGCCTGATCGCCTGGCTCCCTGCCTCAGAGCCTTTTTTAAGTTGGTGTTCCAGTCTCCTGTTGAAGAGGCGCCGGGGTCTGTTTGTTTTCCCCTGCGGCCACTCACTGCGCTGGCTTAAACAGCGGCACTGAGATTTGTGGCGCTTTTTTTTTTTTTCTCTGCCCTGGAATCTACTCTCCTGGTTCTCTGCTCAGCATATGGGCGACTTCCCGTGGATCCAATCGCCAGCCTAAAGGGCCCCCGGACCGGTGTATATTGTACGGAGAACCGCGGTTCCGGGGCGCCGACAAAGCAGCCGCGCGGGGCAAAAGCAGCGGCACCAGCCGGCACAACCGCGCTGGCCGAAACAGCCGCGCTGGCGACTGTGGAGCTCCTCTGCCCGGGAATTTCCTAGGCTGTGGGCAATAAAAACGTGGCATCCACTCACCCTCTGCGCTTTCCCTGGGAGCTGCAATACTGAGCTGTTCCTAAACGGCCATCTTGGATCGGATCTCCTCGAAACGTCTGTTTTAAGCTCCTCTGCTGTGTGTTCTTTCACCTTAGGAAGATGCATCTATTATTAGGTTCAGCGAGTTAGAAACATGTTTCTTCTAAAATCTGCGTTTGGATATGCCTGAGTGAATAGGAGTATAGGATGTAATGAGAAATATCTGGGTCTAAAACAAAAAACGGAGCTATAGAGCAAAATGATTGTCAAGGTGAATATTCAACTCACAGAGTTCAAAACATGTGTGAATGGAGCAGTTGAGAAACACTTTCTTTGAGAGTTTGGAAAGAGAGGATTCCATCCCTATACAGGCTCATAAGAATTAGCGGTAAGATCGAATCTAAACCACAGGAGAAACGTCTGTTTCAATCTTCTCTGCTGTGTGTTCGTTCACTTTAGGAAGTTGCATCTATGTTTAGATTCAGCGAGTTAGAAACACTTTTCTTCTAAAAGCTGCCTTTTTATATCCTTGAGTCCATGGGAGTATAGGAAGTAATGAGAAATATCTGGCTCTAAAACAAAAACAGGGCTATGTAGCAGAATGATTGTCAAAGTGTATATTCAACCTACAGAGTTAAACAGATGTGTGAATGGAGCAGTTGAGAAACCCTTTCTTTGGAGAGTTTGGAAAGAATGATTTAAAGCCATATACAGGCTCTTAAGCATTACCGGTAAGATCGAATCTAAACCACAGGAGAAACGTCTGTTTCAAACTTCTCGGCTGTGTGTTCGTTCACCTTAGGAAGTTGCATCTATGATTTGACTCAGCGAGTTAGAAACACGTTACTTCTAAAAGCTGCGTTTGGATATTCCTGAGTACATAGGAGTACAGGATGTAATGAGAAATATCTGGGTCTAAAACAAAAAACGGAGCTATAGAGCAAAATGATTGTCAAGGTGTATATTCAACTTACAGAGGTAAAGAGATGTGTGAATGTAGCAGTTGAGAAAACCTTTCTTTGGAGAACCTGGAAAGAGATATTTCCAGCTATAAACAGCATCATAATAATTAGCGGTAAGATCGAATCTAAACCACAGGAGACACGTCTGTTTTAAGCTTCTCTGCTGTGTGTTAGTTCCCCTTAGGAAGTTGCATCTATGTTTAGAATCAGCGGGTTAGAAACACGTTTCTTCTAAAACTGTGTTTGGATATTAATGAGTGAATGGGAGTATAGGATGTAATGAGAAATCTCTGGCTCTAAAACAAAAACGGAGCTGTGTAGCAGAATGATTGTCAAGGTGTATATTCAACTTACAGAGTTAAACAGATGTGTGAATGTAGCAGTTGAGAAACCCTTTCTCTGGAGAATCTGGAAACATATATTTCCAACCATAAACAGCGTCTTAAGAATTAGCGGTAAGATCGAATGTAAACCAAAGGAGAAATGTTTGTTTCAAACTTCTCTGCTGTGTGTTGGTTCAACTTAGGTAGTTGCATCTATGATTAGATTCAGCGAGTTAGAAACACGTTTCCTCTAAAAGCTGCGTTTGGATATTCCTGAGTGAATACGAGTATAGGATGTAATGAGAAATATCTGGCTCTAAAACAAAAACGGAGCTATGTAGCAGAATGATTGTCAAGGATTATATTCAACTTAGATTGTTAAAGAGATGTGTGAACGTAGCAGTTCAGAAACCCTTTCTTTGGAGAATCTGGAAAGAGATATTTCCAGCCGTATACAGGCTCATAAGAATTAGCGGTAAGATCACGTCTAAACCACAGGAGAAACGTCTGTTTTAAAGTTCTCTGCTGTGTGTTCGTTCACTTTAGGAAGTTGCATCTATGATTAGGTTCAGCGAGTTAGAAACACGTTTCTTCTAAAATCTGCGTTTGGATATTCCTGAGTGAATAGGGGTATAGGATGTAATGAGAAACATCTGGCTCTATAACAAAAACGGAGCTTTGTAGCAGAATGATTGTCAAGGCGCATATTCAACTTAGAGAGTTAAACAGATGTGTGAATGTAGCAGTTCTGAAACCCTTTCTTTGGAGAATCTGGAAAGAGATATTACCAGCCATATAGAGGCACATAAGTATTAGAGCAATGATCGTGTCCAAACTGCAGGAGAAACGTCTGTTTTAGACTCCTCTGCTGTGTGTTCGTTCACCTTAGGAAGTTGCATCTATGTTTAGATTCAGCGAGTTAGAAACACTTTTCTTCTAAAAGCTGCCTTTGTATATACTTGAGTC
>NW_022437902.1:0-12871 GCF_009761245.1 Sapajus apella | reverse complement strand
ATTTAAAGCCATATACAGGCTCTTAAGCATTAGCGGTAAGATCGAATCTAAACCACAGGAGAAACGTCTGTTTCAAACTTCTCAGCTGTGTGTTCGTTCACCATAGGTAGTTGCATCAATGAGTTGACTCAGGGAGTTAGAAACACGTTTCTTCTAAAAGCTGCGTTTGGATATTCCTGAGTCCATGGGAGTACAGGATGTAATGAGAAATATCTGGCTCTAAAACAAAAAACGGAGCTATAGAGAAAAATGATTGTCAAGGTGTATATTCAACTTACAGAGTTAAACAGATGTGTGAATGTAGCAGTTGAGAAACCCTTTCTTTGGAGAACCTGGAAAGAGATATTTAAAGATATACAGAGGCTCTTAAGAATTAGCGGTAAGATCCTATCTAAACCACAGGAGAAAGATCTGTTTCAAACTTTTCTGCTGTGTGTTCGTTCACCGTAGGAAGTTGCATCCATGTTTAGATTCAGCGGGTTAGAAACACTTTTCTTCTAAAAACTGCGTTTGGATATTCCTGAGACATGGGAGTATACAATGTAATGAGAAATATCTGGGTCTAAAACAAAATCGGAACTATGTAGCAGAAAGATTGTCAAGGTGTATATTCAACTTACAGAGTTAAACAGATGTGTGAATGGAGCAGTTGAGAAACACTTTCTTTGGAGAACCTGGAAAGAGTTATTTCCAGCCATAAACAGCCTCATAAGAATTAGCGGTATGATCGAATCTAAACCACAGGAGAAACGTTTGTTTCAAACTTCTCTGCTGTGTGTTCGTTCACCTTAGGAAGTTGCATCTATGATTAGACTCAGCGAGTTAGAAACACGTTTCTTCCAAAAGCTGCGTTTGGATATTCCTGAGTGAATAGGACTACAACATGTAATGAGAAATATCTGGCTGTAAAACAAAAACGGAGCTATATAGCAGAATGATTGTCAAGATGTATGTTCAACTTAGCGAGTTAGACAAATGTGTGAATGTAGCAGTTCAGAAACCCTTTCTTTGTAGAATCTGGAAAGAGATATTTCCAGCCATACACAGGCTCATAAAAATTAGCGGTAAGATCGCGTCTAAACTAGGGGAAAAACGTCTGTTTTAAACTTCTCTGCTGTGTGTTCATTCACCTTAGGAAGTTGCATCTATGTTTAGATTCAGCGAGTTAGATACACGTTTCTTCTTAAAGGTGAGGTTGGATATTCCTAAGTGAATGGGAGTGTAGGATGTAATGAGAAATATCTGGCTCTAAAACAAAAAAAGGAGCTATGTAGCAGAGTGATGGTCAAGGTGTATATTCAACTTACAGGGTTAAACTGATGTGTGAATGTAGCCTATGAGAAACCCTTTCTTTGGAGAATCTGGAAAGAGATATTTCCAGCCATATGCAGGCTCATAAGAATTTTTGCTAAGATCGATCTAAACCACAGGAGAAACATCTGTTTCAAACTTCTCTGCTGTGTGTTCATTCACTTTAGGAAGTTGCATCTATGTTTATATTCAGTGGGTTAGAAACACGTTTCTTCTAAAAGGTGCGTTTGCATATTCCTGAGTGAATGAGAGTATAGGATATAATGAGCAATATCTGGCTCTAAAACAAAAACGGGGCTTTGTAGCAGAATGATTGTCAACATCTATATTCACCTTAAAGTGTTAAACAGATGTGTGAATGTATGAGTTGAGAAACCCTTTCTTTGGAGTGTTTGGTAACTGATATTTCCAGCCATATACAGGCTCATAAGAATTATCGGTGAGATCGTATCTAAACCACAGGAGAAACGTGTGTTTCAAACTTCTCTGCTGTGTGTTCGTTCACCTTAGGAAGTTGCATCTATGATTTCATTCAGCGAGTTAGAAACGCGTTTCTTCTAAAAGCTGCGTTTGGATATTCCTGAGTCACTGGGAGTATAAGATGTAATCAGAAATATCTGGCTCTAAAACAAAAACGGAGCTTTGTAGCAGAATGATTGTCTACGTTTATATTCAACTTACGGAGTTAAACATATGTGTGAATTTAGCAGTTCATAAACCGTTTCTTTGGAGAATCCGGAAGGAAATATTTCCAGCCATATACAGGCTCTTAAGAATTAGCAGTAAGATCGTGTCTAAACCACAGGAGAAACGTCTCTTTCAAACTTCTCTGCTGTGTGTTCGTTCACCTTAGGAAGATGCATCTATGACTAGATTCACCGAGTTTTAAACAGGTTTCTTCTAAAAGCTGCGTTTGGATATTCCTGAGTCAATGGGAGTTTAGGATGTAATGAGAAATATCTGGCTCTAAAACAAAAACGGGGCTATGAAGCACAATGATTGTCAGGGTGAGTATTCAGCTTAGAGAGATAGACAGATTTGTGAATGTAGCAGTTCAGAAAACCTTTCCTTGGAGAATCTGGAAAGAGATATCTGCAGCCATGTACAGGCTCCTAAGAATTACCGGTAAGATCGCATCTAAACCACAGGAGAAACGTCTGTTTCAAACTTCTCTGCTGTGTCTTCGTTCAACTTAGGAAGTTGCATTTATGTTTAGATTCAGGGAGTTAGAAACACGTTTCTTCTAAAAGCTGCGTTTGGATATTCCTCAGTGAATGTGAGTATAGGGTGTAATGAGAAATATCTCTCTCTAAAGCAAAACGAAGCTATGTAGCAGAATGATTGTCAAGGTGTATATTCAATGCATAGAGCTAAATAGACGTGTGAATGTTGCAGTACAGAAACCCTTTCTTTGGGGAATCTGGAAAGAGATATTTCAAACCACATACAGGCTCTTAAGAATTAGCGTTAAGATCGAATCTCAACGACAGGAGAAACTTCTGTTTCAAACGTCTCTGCTGTGTTTTCGTTCACCTTTGGAAGTTGCATCTATGATTAGATTCAGAGAGTTAGAAACACGTTTCTCCCAAAAGCTGCGTTTGGATATTCCTGAGTGAATGGGAGAATAGGGTGTAATTAGAAATATCTGGCTCTAAAACAAAACGAAGCTATGCAGCAGAATGATTGTCAAGGTTTATATTAAACTTATAGATTTAAACAGGTGTGTGAATGTAGCCGTTGAAAAACCGTTTCTTTGGAAAATCTGGAAAGAGATATTTCCAGCTATATACAGGCTCTTAAGAATTAGCGGTAAGATCGCGTCTCAACCACAGGAGAAACGAATGTTTCAAACTGCTATTCTGCGTGTTCGTTCATGTTAGGAAGCGGCATCTATGATTGGATTCAGCGAGTTAGAAATACTTTTCTTCTAAAAGCTGCGTTTAGATATTCCTGAGTGAATGTGAGTGTAGGATGTAATGAGAAATATCTGGCTCTAAAACAAAAACGTAGCTATGTAGCAGAATGATTGTCCAGGTGTATATTCAACGTACAGAATAAAAAAGATGAGTGAGTTTTTTTTTTTTTTTTTGGATCCAACATGGCCGTTTCGGAACAGCTCAGGATTGCAACTCCCAGTGAAAGCACAGAGGGTGAGCGGACTCCGCGTTTTTATTGCCCACATACTAGGAAATTCCCGGGCAGAGGTGCTCCACGGTCGCCAGTGCTGCTGTTTCGGCCAGTGCAGCTGTGCCGGCCAGCGCCACTGCTTTGCCCCACGTGGCTGCTTTGTCGGTGCCCCAGAGCCGTGGTTATCCGTTCAAAATACACCGGTCCGGGGCCCATTTTGGCTGGTGATTGGAGCCACGGGAAGTCGCCCATATGCCGGTTCAAAAAGGGGACAGAGCAGAGAGCCAGGATAGAAGATTCCAGGGCCAAAAAAAAAAAATAGCGCCACATAGCTCAATGCCGCTGTTTAAGCCATCGCAGTGAGTGGCCTCAGGGGAAAACAAACAGACCCCGACGCCTCTTGAACAGGCGACTGGAACACCAACCTAAAAAGGGCTCTGAGGCAGGGAGCCAGGCGATCAGGCTCGGCTGGCCCCACCCCCACAAAAGAACAGCAATCAGAAACTCTGGATTGAGAGTTTCACAGCAAGCACAGCTGAACCCGGGACGGTCGAGCTCTGTGGGGGAGGGGTGTGCACCATTACGGAGGCAGCCCGCCGTTGCCAAGGCAACCCGCCATTGCTGAGGCAGCCCGCCATTGCCAAAAACCCTCCACAGCAGAGACTCCGCCCCAACAGAGGCGGGCCACCATCACCAAAGCAGTTCTAACTACATATAAACAGGACTGCAGGGAAGTTCACTCGGCAGCAGGGCGGAGCACACAGCAGCTCAGCAAAGCTGCTATAGGCCGACTGTGACTAGGCTGACTCCTTGCTGGGCCGGGCAGGTCTGAAGGAAAAAAAAAAAAAAGAAGGCGTCAGCATAACGGAAACTCATAAATAAAGCCCTAAATCCCTGGGACAGTGCACCTGGGAACAAAAAGCAGTTTATGAGTTCTGCTGCAGCAGACCTAAAAGTACCTGCCCAACAGCTCTGAATGAACAACAACAGAGCTCGCGGCTCACCATTTGAGCTCCTATAAAGAAGAGACCGTCTCCTCAAGCAGCTCCCTGACCCCTCTATATCCAAAAAGACACCTCATAAAAGAGAGATCAGATTGACACTAGGTTGGGTGTCCTTCTGGGACAAAGATAGCAGAAGAAGAAAACTGGTAACAACCCTTGCTGTTCAGCAGCTGCTGCAGGGGAACCCCAGGCAAGCAGGGCGTGGAGTGAACCTCTGCAGAGGGGCCAGACTGTCAGAAGGAAAACCAAGAAACAGAAATAACCTCATCATCAACAAACAGAACGTTAATCTGAAAGATTTGAGACCCAATCTGAAAGCAAGCAACTACAAAGTCGACAGGTGGATAAATCCTTAAAGATGGGAAGAAACCAGCGCAAAAAGGATGAAAACACCCGAAACCAGAACACCTCTCCTCCTAAAAGGGATCACAACTCCTCACCAGCAAGGGAACAAGGTTGGAGGGAGAACGAGTGTGATGAAATGACAGAATCAGTCTTCAGAAGGTGGGTAGTAAGAATCTTCTGTGAACTTAAAGAACATGTTCTAACCAAATGCAAAAAACTAAGAACCTTGAAAAAAGAACGGACGAAATGCTAACAAGAATGGACAAAATAGAAAGGAATATAAGTGAATTGATGGAACTGAAAAACGCAACACGAGAACTTCGTAAAGCATGCACAAGTATCAACAGCCGAATGGACCAAGCAGAAGAAAGGATATCAGAGGTCGAAGATCAACTCAATGAAATAAAACGGGAAGGCAAGACAGAAGAAAAAAGGGTAAAAAGGAATGAACAAAGTCTCCAAGAAATGTGGGACTATGTGAAAAGACCTAACCTACGTTTGATAGGCGTACCCGAATGCGACGAAGAGAATGAATCCAAGCTGGAAAATACTCTTCAGGATATTATCCAGGAAAACTTCCCAAACCTAGCAAGGCAGGCACACATTCAAGTCCAGGAAATACAGAGAACACCACAAAGATATTCGACAAGAAGAGCAACCCCAAGGCACATAATCGTCAGATTTACCAGGGTTGAAATGAAGGAGAAAATACTAAGGGCAGCCAGAGAGAACGGTCGGGTTACCCATAAAGGGAAGCCCATCAGACTCACAGCAGATCTCTCAGCAGAAACCCTACAAGCCAGAAGAGAATGGGGGCCAATATTCAACATCATTAAAGAAAAGAATTTTCAACCCAGAATCTCCTATCCAGCCAAACTAAGCTTCATAAGTGAAGGAAAAATAAAATCCTTTGGGAACATGCAAGTACTCAGAGATTTCGTCACCACCAGGCCAGCTCTACAAGAGCTCCTGAAAGAGGCTCTACACATATAACGGAACAACAAGTACCAGCTCAACTAAAGGGCAAAACAGCCAGCTAGCAACAAAATGACAGGATCAAATTCACACATAACAATATTAACCCTAAATGTAAATGGACTAAATGCCCCCCAATCAAAAGACACAGACCGGCAAATTGGATAAAAAGACAAAACCCATCGGTGTGCTGTATCCAGGAAACCCATCTCACATGCAAGGTTACACGAAGGCTCAAAATAAAGGGATGGAGGAAGATTTACCAAGAAAATGGAGAGCAAAAAAAGCAGGAGTTGCAATTCTCATCTCTGATAAATTAGGCTTTAAAGCAACAAAGATCATAAGAGACAGAGAGGGACATTACATAATGGTAAAAGGATCAATGCAACAAGAAGAGCTAACGGTCCTAAATATATACGCATCCAATACAGGAGCAGCCAGATACATAAGGCAAGTTCTTAATGAGCTACAAAGAGACCTAGACTCCCACACAATAATAGTGGGAGACTTTAACACCCCATTGTCAACATTAGACTGGTAAACCAGACAGAAAATTAACAAGGATATCAAGGACTTGAACTCAGACCTGGAACAAGCAAACCTAATAGACATTTACAGAACTCTCCACCCCAAATCCACAGAATATACATTCTTCTCAGCATCACATGACATCTATTCTAAAATTGAGCACATAATTGGGAGTAAATCACTCCTCAGCAAATGCAAAAGAACGGAAATCGTAACAAACAGTCTCTCAGACCACAGTGCAATCAAGTTAGAACTCAGAATTCAAAACCTAACTCAGAACCGCACAGCTTCATGGAAACTGAACAACTCGCTCCTGAATGTTGACTGGATAAACAATGAAATGAAGGCAGAAATAAAGATGTTCTTCAAAACCAACGAGAATGAAGACACAACATACCAGAATCCCTTGGACACATTTAAAGCAGTCTCCAGAGGAAAATATATAGCAATAAGTGCCCACATGAGAAGCAAGGAGAGATCAAAAATTGACACCCTATCGTCAAAACTGAAAGAGCTAGAGGAGCAAGATCAAAAAAAATCAAAGTCTAGCAGAAGACAAGAAATAGCTAAGATCAGAGCAGAACTGAAGGAGATACAGACACAAAAAACCCTTCAAAAAATCAATAAATCCAGGAGCTGGTTTTTTTAAAAGATCAACAAAATAGACAGACCACTAGCCAGATTAATAAAAAGAAAAGAGAGAATAACCAAATTGATGCAATAAAAAACGATAAAGGGGATATCACCACAGATTCCACAGAAATTCAAACCATCATCAGAGATTATTACAAACAACTCTATGCACACAAACTAATAAACCTGGAAGAAATGGATAAATTCCTGGACACTTGCCTCCTGCCAAGCCTAAACCAGGAAGAAGCCGAAACCCTGAACAGACCCATAACAAGGTCTGAAGTTGAGGCAGCAATTAAGAGCTTACCACCCAAAAAAAGCCCAGGTCCAGATGGGTTCACAGCTGAATTCTACCAGACATACAAAGAGGAGCTGGTACCATTTCTTCTGAAACAATTCCAAACAATACAAAAAGAGGGAATTCTTCCCAAATTATTTTATGAGACCAACATCATCCTGATTCCAAAACCCGGCAGAGACTCAACAAGAAAAGAAAACTACAGGCCAATACCTATGATGAACATAGATGCAAAAATCTTCAATAAAATACTGACAAGCCGATTGCAACAGCACATCAAAAAGCTTATTCACCATGATCAAGTAGGCTTCATCCCGGGGATGCAAGGCTGGTTCAACATACGCAAGTCTATAAACGTAATTCACCACATAAACAGAACCAAGGACAAAAACCACATGATTATCTCAATTGATGCAGAGAAGGCCTTTGACAAAATTCAACAGCCCTTTATGCTAAAAACACTCAATAAGCTAGGAATCAATGGAAAGTATCTCAAAATAATAAAAGCTATTTATGACAAACCAACAGCCAGTATCATACTGAATGGGCAAAAACTGGAAGCATTCCCCTTGAAATGTGGCACCAGACAAGGATGCCCGCTCTCACCACTGCTATTCAATATAGTATTAGAAGTTCTAGCCAGAGCAATCAGGCAAGAAAAAGAAATAAAGGGCATTCAAATAGGAAAGGAGGAAGTCAAATTGTCTCTATTTGCAGACGACATGATTGTATGTCTAGAAGACCCCATCGTCTCAGCCCCAAACCTCCTGAAACTGATAAGCAAGTTCAGCAAAGTCTCAGGATACAAAATCAATGTGCAAAAATCACATGCATTCCTATACACCAATAACAGACTTAAAGAGAGCCAAATCAAGAACAAACTTCCATTCACAATTGCCACAAAGAGAATAAAATACCTAGGAATACAACTAACAAGGAATGTAAAGGACCTCTTCAAGGAGAACTACAAGCCACTGCTCAACGAAATAAGAGAGGACACAAACAGTTGGAGAAACATTCCATGTTCATGGTTAGGAAGAATCAATATCATGAAAATGGCCATACTGCCCAAAGTAATTTACAGATTCAATGCCACCCCCTCAAGCTACCAATGACCTTCTTCGCAGAACTGGAAAAAACCACCTTAAACTTCATATGGAACCAAAAGAGAGCCCGCATAGCCAAGTCAATTCTAAGCAAAAAGAACACAGCGGGTGGCATCACACTACCAGGCTTCAAACTCTACTACAAGGCTACAGTAATCAAAACAGCATGGTACTGGTACCAAAACAGAGATATAGACCAATGGAACAGAACAGAGGTCTCGGAGGCAACACAACATATCTACAACCACCTGATCTTTGACAAACCAGTCAAAAACAAGCAAAGGGGAAAGGATTCCCTGTTCAATAAAGGGTGTTGGGAAAGCTGGCTAGCCGTGTGCAGAAAGCAGAAACGGGACCCGTTCCTGACACCTTACACTAAAATTAACTCCAGATGGATTAAAGACTTAAACATAAGGCCTAACACCATAAAAACCCTAGAAGAAAATCTAGGCAAAACCATTCAGGACGTAGGTGTAGGCGAGGACTTCATGACCAAAACACCAAAAGCATTGACAACAAAAGCCAAAATAGACAAATGGGAGCTAATCAAACTCCACAGCTTCTGCACAGCAAAAGAAACAATCATTAGAGTGAATCGGCAACCAACAGATTGGGAAAAAATTTTTGCAGTTCACCCATCTGACAAAGGGCTGATATCCAAAATTTACAAAGAACAAAAGCAGATTTGCAAGAAAAAAACTAACAAGCCCATTCAAAAGTAGGCAAAGTATATGAACAGACACTTCTCAAAAGAAGACATACGTGAGGCCAACAAACATATGAAAACATGCTCATCATCACTGCTCATCAGAGAAATGCAAATCAAAACTACATTGAGATACCATCTCACGCCGGTTAGAATGGCGATCATTAAAAAATCTGGAGACAACAGATGCCGGAGAGGACGTGGAGAAATAGGAACACTTATGCACTGTTGGTGGGAGTGTAAATTAGTTCAACCATTGTGGCAGACAGTGTGGCAATTCCTCAAGGACATAGAAATAGAAATTCCTTTTGACCCAGCAATCCCATTACTGGGTATATATCCAAAGGATTACAAATCATTCTACTATAAGGACACGTGTACACGAATGTTCATTGCAGTATTGTTTACAATAGCAAAGACCTGTAACCAACCCAAATGCCCATCGACGATAGACTGGATAGGGAAAATGTGGCACATATACACCATGGAATATTATGCAGCCATCAAAAACGATGAGTGTGGGTCCTTTGTAGGGACATGGATGACCCGGGAAACCATCATCCTCAGCAAACTGACAGAAGAGCAGAAGATCAAACACCGCATTTTCTCACTCATAGGAAGGTGTTGAACAATGAGAACACATGGACACAGGGAGAGGAGCACTACTCACTGGGGTCAGTTGGGGGGAAATAGGGGAGGGACTGTGGGGGTGGGAAGCTGGGGAGAGATAGCAAGGGGAGAAATGCCAGATGTAGGTGACATGGAGGAAGGCAGCAAATCACACTGCCACATGTGTTCCTATGCAACTATTTTGCATGTTCTTCACATGTACCCCAAAACTTAAAATGCAATAAAATAAACAAATGGGGAAAAAATTAATAAATAAAGAAATAAATAAATAAACAAAAAAAGAAACACGTTTCTTCTAAAAGCTGTGTTTGGATATTCCTGAGTCCATGGGAGTATAGGAAGTAATGAGAAATATCTGGCTCTAAAACAAAAAAGGGACTATGTAGCAAAATGATTGTCAAAGTGGATATTCAACTTACAGAGTTAAACAGATGTGTGAATGTACCAGCTAAGAAACCCTTTCTTTGGAGAGTTTGGAAAGAGATATTTCCAGCCATATACAGGCTCCTAGGAATTAGCGGTAAGATCGAATCTAAACCAAAGGAGAAACGTCTGCTTCAAACTTCTCTGCTGTGTGTTTGTTCACCTTAGGAAGTTGCGTCTATGTTTAGATTCAGCGGGATAGAAACACGTTTCTTCTAAAAGCTGCGTTTGAATATTCCTGACTCATGGGAGCATATAATGTAATGAGAAATATCTGGCTGTAAACAAAAACGGAGCTATGTAGCGAAATGATGGTCAAGGTGTACATTCAACTTACAGAGCTAAGCAGATGTGTGAATGTAGCAGTTGAGAAACCCTTTCATTGGAGAATCTGGAAAGAGATATTTCCAGCCATATGAAGGCTCATAATAATTAGCGATAAGATCAGGTCTAAACCACAAGACAAACGTCTCTTTCAAACTGCTTTTCTGTGTGTTCGTTCTCCTTAGGAAGTTGCATCTATTGTTACATTCAGACACTTAGAAACACGTTTTTTCTAAAAGCTGCGTTTGTATATTCCTGAGTGAATGAGAGTATAGTATGCAATGAGAAATATGCGTCTCTAAAACAAAAACGGAGAAACCAAGCAGAATGATTGTCAAGGTGTATATTCAACTTACAGAGTTAAACAGATGTGTGAATGTACTACTTGAGAAACACTTTCTTTGGAGAGTTTGGAAAGAGATATTTCCAGCCGTATACAGGCTCATAAGAATTTGTGGTAAGATCGAACCTAAACCACAGGAGAAACGTCTGTTTCAGACGTCTCTCCTGTGTGTTCGTTCACCTTAGGAAGGTGTATCTATGATTACATTCAGCCGATTAGAAACACGTTTCTTCTAAAAGCTGCCTTTGGATATTCCTGAGACATGGGATTATAGGATGTAATGAGAAATATCTGGCTCTAAAACAAAAACGGAGCTTTGTAGCAAAATGATTGTCAAGGTGTGTATTCAACTTAAAGAGTTAAACAGATGTGTGAATGTAGCAGTTCCCTAACGCTTTCTTTGGAGAATCTAAAAAGAGATATTTCCAGCCATTTACAGGCTTGTAAGAATTACTGGTAAGATCGCGTCTAAACCACAGGAGAAACGACTGTTTTAAACTTGTCTGCTGTGTGTTCGTTCAACGTAGGAAGTTGCATCTATGTTTAGATTCAGCGAGTTAGAAACACGTTTCTTCTAAAAGCTGCGTTTGGATATTCCTGATTGAATGGGCGTATAGTGTGTAATGAGAAGTGTCTGGCTCTAAAACAAAAACGGAGCTATGTAGCTGAATGATTGTCAAGGTGTATATTCAACTTACAGAGGTAGAAAGATAAGTGAATGTAGCAGATCAGAAACCCTTTCTTTCGAGAATCTGGAAAGAGATATTTCCCGCAATATACATGATCAGAAGATTTACCGGTGAGATCGCATCTACACAACAGGAGAAACGTCTGTTTCAAACTTCTCTGCTGTGTGTTCGCTCACCTAAGGAAGTTGCATCTATGATTAGATTCAGCGAGTTAGAAACACGATCCTTCTGAAAGCTGCGTTTGGATATTCCTGAGTGAATGGGAATATAGGATGTAATCAGAAATATCTGGCTCTAAATCAAAAACGGATCTAAGTAGCAGAATCATTGTCAAGGACTATATTCAACTCACAGAGTTAAACCATTGTGTGAATGTAGCAGTTCAGAAACCCTTTCTTTGGAGAATCTGGAAAGAGATATTTGCAGCCATATACAGGATCATAAAAATTATAGGATGTAATTAGGAATATCTGGCTCTAAAACAATAACGGAGCTATGTAGCAGACTGATTGTCAAGGTGTGTATTCAACTTACAGAATTAAACAGACATGTGAATGTAGCAGTCCACTAACCCTTTCTTTGGAGAATCTGGAAAAAGACATATGCAGTCATAAAGAGGCTCATAAGAATTAGGGGTAATATCGAATCTAAACCAAAGGAGAAACGTCTTTTTCAATCTTCTCTGCTGTGTGTTCGTTCACCTTAGGAAGTTGCATCTATGATTAGATTCACCGAGTTAGAAACACGTTTCTTCTAAACGCTGCGTTTGGATATTCCTGAATGAATGAGAGCATAGGATGTAATGAGAAATATCTGGCTCTAAAACAATAAAGGAGCTATGTAGCAAAATAATTGTACAGAATTACATTCAATTTACAGAGTTAAAAAGATAAGTGAATTTAGAAGTTTAGAAACCCTTTCTTTGGAGAATCTGGAAAGAGATATTTGCAGCCATATACAGGATCATAAAAATTATAGGATGTAATGAGGAATATCTGGCTCTAAAACAAAAACGGAGCTATGTAGCAGAGTGATTGTCAAGGTGTGTATTCAACTTACAGAGTTAAACAGATGTGTGAATGTAGCAGTTCCGTAACCCTTTCTTTGGAGAATCTAAAAAGAGATATTTCCACCCATTTACAGGCTCATAAGAATTACTGGTAAGATCGCGTCTAAACCACAGGAGAAACGTCTGTTTTAAACTTGTCTGCTGTGTGTTCGTTCGCCTTAGGAAGTTGCATCTATGATTAGATTCAGCGAGATAGAAACACGTTTCTTCTAAAAGCTGCGTATTTATATTCCTGAATGAAAGGGAGTATAGGATGTAATGAGAAATATCTGGTTCTGAAACAAAAACGGAGCTATGTAGCAGAATAATTGTCAAGGTGTATATTCAACTTACACAGTTAAACAAATGTGTCAATGTAGC
>NW_022437901.1:0-22459 GCF_009761245.1 Sapajus apella | reverse complement strand
TGTACTACATCCTTGAATTTCTGAGCTCTAGCAATGTGCCTGCCACAGCCTCCTGAGTAGCTGGGACTACAAGTGCATGTCACCATGTCTGGCCTTATTTCATTGTTATTTTATTTCAAATGTTTTATTTTTTATGTTAAAATATATGTTTTCAGATTACAAAAGTGAAACCCTATTTGATCACAGAAGACTTTAAAATGCACAGATAGATGTAAACATATCATGTAAGCCTTTCTTTAAAAACTCACTGCTATTATATTGTTGAACATTTGTAGACTGCAGCACACATGGTAGTCCCTGGAGCTGTCTTGTGCAGTGGTGCTGATTTTCATTTTGTATATATTTATATATATGCTGTAATTTCACAAAGTTGCATTCATATGTGTGAGTTATCTTGGTTATTGCTTTTTAATGTCTTATTATACAAGTAGTTTTCCATGTTATAAACTCTGCATAAAGTTTATACACTTTTACAAGCCACATCCCATTTCAGATAAGAAGATGTAACCCAACTTCTTTTGGATCCACTTGTTTTCATTTTGTCTTGTTGTAAATAATGTTTTGACAAGCATCTTTAGATAGAAAGATTCTTCTATGTTTGGAATTTAAAAAAACATCCATAGACTATTCAAATGATAAATATTAGGTCACAGACTTTTAAACGTTTCTAAATCTTTTCATAGACTTTGTCACATTGCTTCACTGAATCACTGTACTGACGTATTCCACCTCACCTTCCAGGACATGCTAGGACTCAAGGCTATTTACTCATCTGGATCACAGAGCAGTGTTGGGGGGGTAAATGTTGAGTGAAATCACAGGGTCTCGAAGGCAACTACCTTAGAGAAGACCATTACCTTTTCATTAGGCAAAGCTGGATTAACTTCACCAAATGTGTTGAATATAACTGACAAATAATTTTCAGCAGAATTTAGGAGTTCAGTGTCATTAGCTTCATCAGGATCTGCTCAGATGTCCCCATTCCGATTTTCAGAACCCCATTTATTCCCAATCAATGCCTTCACTGAAATAACATATTCTTTGAGATTGGGATTTGTTTTGTGTTTTAATTTAGCCACCCACAGGATGAGACTCGGGCTTATTTTTCAGAAATAAAAATAACCTCCTGCAGCTACAGGAGATTAAGATTTCATTCAAAGGAATCACAAAAACTTTTAGGAGATTTATATGGCTCATGATCTGGAAGTTTGCAGCCCAGAATTCGTCTTTTTCTTTCCCCATTTCATCCAGCACAATTGGTAGCAATCAGACAATCACCTTATACTTGCTAGTTTAACAAAGTCTTCTAAGGTCTCAAATGCATGATCACTCAGATCTTATAAGTATTTGATTAGGTCTATCTGATGGTGATATTCTGAGTATTAGCACTCTCTCTACTACTGGAAATAGAGTCATTTGTGGCTTTAAATCTAAATAGATTATAGGACCAATTCAAGAACACCCCCCTCACCACCACTACACCAAAATTCAGTAAATTTTTTCTTAAAATTCTGTTCCAGTGTCCCTGTGCCCCAGAAAGCTGGGCTGTACATGATCTGAGACCTGGCAGGCCAAGGACAGCTGGCTCAGCTGGGTGAGCTATGCACTGGTGGGCCAGCAGCCCACAATGCTGCTGGGTTTATGGGTGCCAAGCCCATTCTGGAGTGGCACACACTGAGTCAGGCTCCAGCCAGCGTTATGTTGAATAAAAGTGATAAAATCTGGCATCTTGTTTTGTTCCAGTTCTTAGAGGAAAGACTTTTAAATATTCTCTGTTCAGTGTGATGTTAGCTGTGGGTTTGTCATATGCAGCCTTTATTATTTGAGTTATGTTTCTTCTATACCTAGTTTGTGGAGGGTTTTTATCATGGGGATGTTGAATTTCACAAATGCCTTTTTAGAACCTATTGAAATGACCATGTGGTTTTTGCTTTTGGTTCTATTAATGTGATGAATCTTGTTTATTGATTTGCAAATATTGAAGCATTTTTGCATCCCTGGGATGAATCCCACTTGATCATGGTGCATGATCTTTTTAACGTGTTGTTGAATTTGGTTTGCTGGTATTTTGTTGTAAATTTTTTGAATTTATGTTGATCTGGGATATTGGCCTGTAGCTTTCTTTTATTGTGTCCTTGTATGCTTTTAGTATCAGGGTAATCCCGACCTCATAAAATGAGTTTGAAACCATTCCCTCCACTTCAAAATTTTCTGAATAGTTTGAGTAGAATTAGCATTAATTCTTTAAATGTTTGCTATAATTCAGCAGTGAAGCTATCAGGCTCTGGGCTTGTCTTTAATGAAAGAGATTTATTATGGCTTTGATCTCATTACTCATTACTGCTTTGTTGATGTTTTCTATTTCTTCATGGTTCAATCTTGTAGGTGATATACCTAAGGAATGTATCCATTTCTTCGAGCTTTTACAATTTGTTGGCATATAGTAGTTCATCATAGGCTCCATGCAAGCTTTCCCAACCCAAGCTTTCCCAACCCACAGGACAAAGCTCCAAGGATAGCTTTGAATGTGGCCCAAATTTGTAAATCTTTTTCAAACAACATGAGTTTTTTGTGATTTTTTTTTTTTAGCTCATCACCTATCCTTAGTGATAGCATATTTTACTAATGGCCCAAGACAATTCTTCTTTTAAAGTGGCCCAGGGAAGCCAAAAGATTGGACACCCCTGCTCTAATGAATTTTTGTATTTTTGTGGCTTCAGTTGTTTTGTCTCCTTTTTCATTTCTGATTTTATTGATTTAGGTTTTCTCTCTTTTTCTTTAGTTTAGCTAAAGTTTTGCCCATTTGGTTTATCTTTTCAAAAAAAAAACAACTTTATGTTTCCTTAATCTGCATTTTTAGTCTCAATTTTATTTCCTTCTGTTCTGATATTAATTATTTCTTTCCTTCTACTAAATTTGGGGTTGATTTGTTCTTATTTTTGTAGTTTCTTGTGGTGCATTGTCAAATTGTTTATTTGAAGTCGTTCTGCTTTTTTGATGTAGGTGTTTATTTCTATAAGCTTCCCTCTTAGTGCTGCCTTTGCTGTATCCCGTAGAGTTGGTTATTTGTGTTTTCATTCTCGTTTAAGAAATTTTACTTTTTCTTAATTTCTTCCTTCACTTACTAGTCATTCAAGAGCATTTTCTTTTTTTGTTGTTTTTGTTTGTTTTGTTTTGTTTTAGAGACAGTCTCGCTCTGTCATCCAGGCTGGAGTGGAGAGCAGTGGCATGCTCTCGGCTCACTGTAACCCCCGCCTCCCAGGTTCAAGTGATTCTTCTGCCTCAGCCACCCGAGTAGCTGGGATTGCCGTCGCGCGGCACCACACCTGGCTAATTTTTGTATTTTTAGTAGATGCGGGGTTTCACCATCGTGGTGAGGCTGGTCTCGAACTCCTGACCTCGTGATCCGCCTGCCTCGGCCTCCCAAAGTTCTAGGATTACAAGCATGAGCCACCGATTACTAGCTGAGCATCTTTGTTTAATTTCCATGTGTTTGTGTACTGTGTGAGGTTTCTAGACGTGGACACAGGGAGGCCTGGGACCCAGGCACGGCTGGCCAGAGGCCTGGCGTCTGCCCCTCTTCCTGCACGGCCTCCTCCTCCCAGGGAAGCTCCGCGCGTGTCCTCAAAGCAGAGAGTGGTTTCCAGACGGACCTCCACCCCCGACTGGGGGCTCGTGGGGTCTCCAGGCAGCAAGGGCCGCACCCGCGCGGACCCGATCTCTCCTCCAGGCTCGGCTGGGCCTCGAGGGCGGCAGCAGCTCGGCTCTGAGGGAGGCCCCGGCCGGCGTTGCCCAACTCGGACAGCCTTCCTGGCCCACCCGGGAGCTGAGTTTCGGGGCTTCCTGGAGAGGCCAGCCCGGATTCAGAGCGGAGGGCTCCTCAGGCCGCGAGCCCCGGAGAGAAGCAGCCCCGGTTCCCGGAGCCCGGGGCCTCCGCTGGGCGGGAGCGCGCGCGGATCTCGCAGCCGCTACAGCCTCGCGGGCTCCTCCTGGACTACAAGCCTCGGATACCTAGTGACAGCTCTACACTATTTAAGCTGAGGTTTCTCTGCCATGGCTGCGGTTTGCGGTTTCAGCTTCGTGTACCGAGAGGCTTCTTTCTTCCTCCTCTGGAGGAGTCAGTGGTTAGAGTTGAATTCCGTGGTTAGAGCCCACTCGGTGGTTAGAAGACGACTCCGGTGTCCAGCCCTAACCCCTTCTGAGATCGCAGCCTGTTCCCAGTCAGTTCCAGCGCATCGGCAAAGGGCTCGGTGTCTCCCTCCAGAGGAGACTGGACTAGGTTGTCAAAGCGTCGGAATCAAAACTGTTGCCATGTCGGATGGAGCGGCTTCCACGATGAGCCTGAGCCTGGTATCAGCATCTGGGGGTGTGGAGTTTGGGAGGAAAAGCCGGGGTCCCACAGTGTGGGGAAGGGGGCGCATGGTCAAACCAGACTGGGCAGAGCCCTCAGTATTTAGAGATCTCGAGTTGGGATGGAAATCCTGAGCTGGGGGCTCTGGGTGCAAACTCCTTTCCGCATGACCTCCCGTCAGGTTAGGCTGCGGTTTCTCATCTGCAGGCACAGGTGACTGACGGCCCTTCAGCATGGCCCATCTGTCCATCTCTTCTCCTGACCCCAGTTCATTACAGGAGAGGGAATTGGGTGCTGGAGAGTGGGGAATCCAGGACTCAGAGGGCTCACACCTGGGTAAAGAGTACTGAAAACAGCTTCCAGGGCTGACTGCTGATTCTACTACACTGGGTCTGCTTTTATTATGCAGTTTCCCTTCTTCTCCCTGCACTTCCAATGATAAAGTATAACACGTTTTAAGGTCCTTAAAACATATGTAACCCTTTTCACTCAGTAACTATACTGACCCTTAAGTGCCCATTTTCTAATCAAGGATTATACCTCTCTCTCCTACCCCCCACCAGTGCTGGGTTTGGTCTACCCCGCCCACATTGTCACCTCCGCCCCACCCCAGCACCTTTCCCTATAATTTCCTCCTTTTTCTCTATGCTTTCCCATTATGTTTGTACTTGCTGTGAAATAAGGAATAGCTTCCCAGTTCTGGTTGTTTCTTCCCACCCTTAGGAGACTTCTCACTCTGCGCTGAGAATCTCACTGGGCACCTCCTTCCTTGCCAGAAGATCAGCAGTGGATGCCCTGGGCTCAGTGAGCTCCAAAATACTGCATTATTCCACCAGAATGCATTTTTTTCCTGTTTCCAGACAGGCTGGAAACTTGCAGGACAGTGCAAGGGACTCGAGGTACCTCCTGTGTGCAAAAGGACTAACCTGCCCCTATCTGCTTGGTGACAGGCATCATTTGGTCGGGATTCTCTGCAGAGCAGAGGAAACCTCAGAACACTAGGCAGGAGCTGCACAAGAGCCCTGGGTCCTCCCTGGCCTGGAGACTCCTTCCCTGGGTCTGATGTATGGACACCTTCTCTTTAGTAGAACCAGCAAAAAGAACAAGTCATTTTCTTTCTGCAATTCTCTCAAGACACTCTTATCCCTAGGCTTCTCAGAGCTCAGAGATGACCTCCCTGGAACGTAGGCATCTGGGGAAATCAAAAAGTCTCTTAGGCTCTGTCCTCCCAGGAAGCGATCTGCACCTACCCCACAGAGGGTTGCAGACACTTTGGAGCCAGATATGGATAAACATGACTGATTTTACCCATAATCAGTATAAATTTTATTACCCCTCTCTGCAATTGATAGAAGTAATGAAAGTGTCAGGAGAGACAGAATCTCAACTGCCCTTGTCTAATATTCATTTATGCACCATTACTCCCAAGAATGGAAGAAGGGACTCTTTTCTTCCCCTGGTACATGAGATAGATTCACCATGCAATTCTAGAGCAATGTGCTGAGCTGGAAGACAGAATTCAATTAACTTAACAGCATAAAATTCATCAGAGTGTATTCTCTGACTACAACAATATTACATTAGATTTCAATACAAAGAAGATATTTTGAAATCCAAATTATATGGAATGAAATAACATGTTTTTATGTAAATTAAGGGCGAAAGACAAAAATCACCAGGGAAATAAGAAAATATTTTGAATTGAATAATCACAAAACAAGATATCCAAATCTGTGAGATGCAGCTCAAGCAGTGCTCTGAGGGAAACATGAAGCTTAAGTGCTTAAATTAGAAATGAGGAAAGACCTAAAATCAGTTCCACCCTAGAAAACTAGAAAAAGAAGAGCAAAATAATGCAAAAGTAAGTCAAAGAAGAAAATCCTAAAGAGAAGAAATCAAATAAATAAGGTAGACATTAACAGAGAAAACAGAGGCAAATTTGAATCTTCATTAAACTGACAAACCTCTAGTTAGACTGTTAAAGAAAAAAAGAGAGGACAAAAATTACCAGTATCTGGAATGTAAAAAGGATTATTACCAAAGATCCTACTTCCATTAAAAGAATAAGAAGATAATATTTTATGTATTTTTTGCCAACTTCTATGAAATGGACAAATGTACTGGAAATTAAAATAACCAAATTGAGAAAAGAAAAGAAGCATGGAAAAAAGTTACAGGCTCTTTTTATTCAAGGCTAACAGTACAAAGATCTTTAATGAAAAATTACCAAAACAATTTTAGGCTACAAGAGTAATTGAAAATCAAAACCAAACACAAATGAATAAAATAGAAAAGAAAAAAAAAGAACAATAGCACACCCCAAATAACATATATAAGCAATACACAAAGATAACAATTTACATTTAAATTTTTTTCCAAGTACATTAGTATCAGAAACATAAACCTTATAAATGTTTATGAACTCTGAAATACAAGACACTGGAAACCAAGACAGACTGTGGAAAGGGTGTATAGAGGATCGACATACATATATCCCCTGTTCATGGAGAGCAAGACTGCACATAGTTAAAATGTGATACTCTCCAAATTAATCCAGAGATTCAAATACCAAACAGAATTCTAGGAGGCCTTTTGACAGAACTTAATGAACTGATGTACTGTGTATATGAAAACGCAAAAGATATAGAATAACTCATACAATGTATTTAAACACATTTTTTTTAAGATAAGGGTCCTTGCTATATTGCTCCAGACTGGTCTTTAACTCTTCCCGCCTCAGCCTTTGAAGTAGCTGAGACTGCCAGTGTGTTATAATATACTGTACAATTTATGGAATGTATGAAAAGATGAACAAACTTAGAATCATTTTCACTAAAAAAGCTGAGATAATTTATTATGTAATAAATGTTCTTGAACAATTACACCTATTAATTACTTAAAATTTTTCTGCTTCCCATCCCTGCCATCTTGGGCTTAGTGGATTTCCCAAGAGAGGAACGCTTCCACCAATCAAGAACCTCAGCTGGCCATTTTATATTTCTAAAAACATAGTGGGATGAAGCTTCTAATTTCTCCACATTCTTCCTAACATTTGCTATTTTAAAAAAAAAGTTATTACCATAGCCGTATCATTGCAGTTGACTTTGCATTTCTGAAATGGCTAATGTTGCTGATCATATTTTCCTATGTTTCTTGGCTGCTTATGTCTCTTCTTTGAGTAAATGTCTGTACAAGTCCTTTGCCCATTTGTGACTGGATTATTTGCCTTTTGCTATTGAAATGTAAAGATTTCTTTATGTATCTGAATACTAGCCCCTGATGTGTAATTGGCAAATATCTTCTGCCATTTTATGAATTGTCTTTTCACTGTACTGATAATGTCTTTCGATGCACACAAGTTTTTAATGTGCTGAAGTTCAACTTTTTTCTATTTGGATCTGTAATCAGACCCAGGGCATGATCAGAAAATCAAGAACAGGAGATGTACAGGGGCTGGACCACCTGCCCTCTCGGGTGGCTGGAGGTCTGTCCTCAGCAGAGTCCTTCCCCTCTGACCAATGACTGCTGGGAATCAGGTCCCATCTCTAGATTCATCAAGGTGATGCATCCTTTATCTTCACCAGTGCTTTACATTACAGAAAGTTTAGCATACAGGGACCATGAGCATGAGTGTTTGTGCTGTGTGTGTGTGTGTGTGTGTGTGTGGGTGTGTGTGTGTGTGCGCGCGCGCGCGCTTTGTGTATGTGTGGTACTTTTCATTAAGGAGGCCCAAAGGAACAAGAAAATGCAAACTCCACCCCTTACATACCAGAGCTCTTCCTCCTCTACATCACAAGGGTAGCCACCACAGCTCCAGTGCCCACAACTATAAAGAGAACCAGGCCAGCAGTGGTGCCCACAATGGGGAGGGTGGGCTGGAAGACTGCTATGGGAAAGGAAGAGAAGGTGAGGGCCTCTAATCTCAGGACCTCAGCCATGACCCTCCTGAATGTCTCCAGAACTGCTCCTGTTTTTCCTGAGAAAAGACTCCACCCCCCATCGCCTGCTTACCCCATCTCACGGTGAGGGGCCCAGCAGCTCCTTGTGCTGCACATGGCTTGTGAATCTCTGGTCCTGTCTCTGTGGCTAGTCTGACTGTGCAGTTGAATTTTAAATTTTCTTTAACTGATTTCAATAGCCACTTGTGACTAGTAGCTATCATATCTAACAGTGCATACTAGAGTGTTCTTTTTAATCTCTCCAAAGATACACTTTGTGACATAAAGATTGATATATATCAAAGTTACCTTCATAAGGGAGCCATGGATGTGTCTGTGGGTCTTAGATGTAACATTAAAATACAGTATGCTCAAGAAAATATAATGAATGTGTTTTGTTTTATTTTGTTTTTCAGACAAAATCTCACTCTGTCATCTAGGCTGGAGTGCAATGGTGTGATTAGAGCTCACTAGGGCCTTGACTTCCTGGATGCAGGTGATCCTCCCATCTCTGCCTCTCGAGTAGCTGGGATTACAGGCATGAGCCACTGTGCCCAGCCTAATGTGTATTTTAACAACCATAGTGTACAGACATTAACCAGAACATGACAACACTTAAAAGTCTCAAGTTTTCATAAATGTACATCCCTATTGTCAACCCACATCTATATTTCCTTGGAAATCTGGCATAACGTTTTCTTTAACTTAGTGAACACTAAGGAGGCAAATAAGCCTTCACTTATCCCAAGAGAAAGTATTCCTTGAACACCACATATATCAAGTGATCTACAGACCCTGTAGACACATTTCCAAAATTATGAAACAAGGAATTTAAACCTTAGAATTCCATCACATTAGTATCCTTTATCTCCCTGCAACTTGGAATAATTGTTTGCTTTCACCCTAAGATGCCTCTTTTCTCATTGTCTCACTTAGAAAAATTCTAGGTGAAAATATGTGTGAGGTTTTTACAATTATGAAGAATTTTCTAAGCATAATAAAGTGCGGAAAGCCATAAAGAATGATGATAATTGATTTGACTAATTACAAGTTAAAAAATCTATTTGTAATCCACAAGCATATAAATATACAAACCCATTCCCTTAACCAGCCTCAAAGACATATAAGAAGTAAATAGACAAAGCAGTAATAATGTGTGAATATCCTTCAACCAAAGACCAGCAGGAGCACCTTAAGTGAAGAAGTTGAGTTTACTGCTCGTTGCACTGAGGGAGAATGCACACTTTGGAGAACTCCCAGGTGTGTCAGTAAGAGCATGTTAGAATGAACCTATTATAAGATTTGGGCTTTGGTAGGTGTTTCAAATGCCCAACAGATTTGGATGACCAAGGGATGACACAGAGAAGCCGATGCCACTGAAGGAAGAGCTAATTACCCACAGATGCAGGAGCAAGCACAACAGGCAGGGCCACAGGGGCAGCACCAGGGCCGATCAGGTGGAACAGGATGGGAAGGTATGCATGAAAGCCTCTGTTGTGGTTTTGAAAGGAAGAAATGAGCAAGGTGGGGTAAGCAGTGTAGACGTTTTATTTGGACCTAAAAAGGAATGAATCCTGATACATGTGATGAATCTTAAAAACACTCTGCTATGTGAAAGAAGTCCATTACCAAACAACATCCATTATATTATCCTATTTATATGAAATGTCCATAAAAACTAAATCTCTAGGGACAGAAAGTAGATTTCTTGTTGCCTAGGACTGAGGAGGTGTTAGAGGGAAATGGAGATGACTGCTTGGGAATAAATGGGTGTGGGTTTATGAAAATGTTCTAAAACTGATTGTGATGATGATACTAAAAACCACTGAGTTCAAATGGTTGAATAACGCATGTGAATTTTATCTCAAGAAAACCATTCTAATAAAAAGTGATGGCTCACATGAAATGAAGGAGAGGTGCCAGAACCTTTATGGCAGATTGTGGAGACAGAGATTGAAAAGCTCAGAGCTCTGAGCAGTGAGCTTGCTGGCATAGACAGATGTGCTTTGTAGAAGTGGACAGCCCAACAGGTGACTATTTCTATGGAAGAGCCAAAGGGCACTCTACTAAGCAATAAGGAATAAGCAGGTGAACAGGGTATTAACCTCATTTTGTCTGTCATTTGCAACGTGGAACTGACTCTAGGAGATGATGTTAAAGAACTTGTGTCCCTGGCAGCAAAGGGAACAGTAGAATCCTAGGAAGCCAGAGGCCAGACAGCAGCAAGGCAGAAGCAAAGTGAGCCAAACTTCCAAGACTTAAAAGATGCAAGAATTTAGTTCCATCATGTAACAGTTTAATGCACGGATTCAGTTCTTGGAGTAATTGGACAGATAATTGCAGATGAAAATAGACTAATGCAGACTCACCCAATAATTAGTTGCAACTTCGGGCCAGGCATGGTGACTCATGTCTAAAATCCCAGCACTTTGGGAGGCCAAGGTAGACAGATCACCTTAGGTCAGGAGTTCGAGACCAGCCTGACCAACATGGAGAAACCCCATCTCTACTAAAAATACAAAACTAGCCAGGCATGGTGGCGCACACCTGTAATCCTACCTACTTGGGAGTCTGAAGCAGGAAAATCGCTTGTACTCGGGGGGCTGAGGTTGCAGTGAGCCGAGATCGTTCCATTAAAATTCAGCCTGGGCAGCAAGAGTGAAACTCCATCTCAAAAAAAAAAAAAAAAATAGTCGCAACTTTATTAGCTGGTCTCAATATGATTTTTTTTTTTTCGAGACAGGGTCCCATTCCTTCACCCAGGTTGGAGTGCAGTGGTGAGATCTCAGCTCACTGCCAGCTCCGCCTCCTGGGGTCAGGTGATTCTCATGCCTCAGCTTCCTAAGCAGCTGGGACTACAGGTGCAAGTAACCACACTCAGCTCATTTTTGTATTGAGAGTGTTTCACATATTGCCTAAGATGGTTTCAAACACCTGAGGTCAAGCGATCCACCTGACTTGACCTCCCAAAGTGCTAGGATTAGAGGCATGAGCCACCTTGCCCAGCCAGAATGTTTTATTTTTAGTAGATCAGATTTATACAGAGTTGTATTCATTGTATAAGACTGTTGATCTGTCTAAATGCATTATTTTCAATACATATGAAAAAGAAGTCCAGAGGCTATTTATATTCACTGAAACCAAATAACTCTACATTTTAAATTTTATTCCCAGGATACATTACATACCCTGCTTGCTACCATCACATAAAGGAACTGGCCCATCTGAATATTTTGTAGAGCATCAAATTTGTTCACTGTATTAATAATATGTATTAAAATGTGATGAGCAAGAACTGGAATATACTCTGCAAGTTTCTGTAGCACAAATGCATTCCAAAGCATGGTGAACTATACAAAGATTCAAGTGTCTGCTACATTGGTAAGGTTTTGAGGAATCCAGTGATCTGTGGCATGAGGGACCATCTCCTCAAAAGTATAAGAGGAGGGTCACATGCGATGGCTCACTCCTGCAATCCCAGCACTTTGGAAGGCCAAGGCAGTCAGATCACTTGAGGTCAGGAGTTCAAGACCAGCCTGGCCAACATCGTGAAACCCCTTATCCACTAAAAATACAAAAATAGCTGGGGGTGGTGGAGCCCACCTGCAATCCCAGCTACTCAGTAGGCTGATGTGACAGAATTGCTTCAATACAGGAGGTGGAAGTTGCAGTGAGCCAAGATCATGTCACTGCACTCCTGTGGCAAAAGACTGAGACCAAGTCTCAAAAATAAATACATAAATAAATAAATAAATAAATAAGACAAATTACCGGGTTGCTGGCAAGATAGCCAAATAGGAACAGCTTCAGTGTGCAGCTCCCAAAGAGATCAATGCAGAAGGCAGGTGATCTCTGCATTTCAACTGAGTTACCTGGATCATATCATTGGGATTGGTTGGACAACGGATGCACCCAAGGAGCACGACCCAAAGCAGAGTGGGCCATCGCCTCCACCCAAGAAGCGTAAGAGGCCAGGGAACTCCCTCTCCTAGCCAAGGGAAGCCATTAGGGACTGTCCCCTGCACTCCAGCCCAGATACTATGCTTTTCCTGTGGTCTTCACAACCTGTGGACTGGGAGATTCCCTCCAGTGCCTACAACACCAGGGCCTGGGTTTCCAGCACAAAACTGGGTGGCTGTTTTGGAAGACACTGAGCTAACCACAGCAGTTTTTTTCTCATACCCCACTGGTGCCTGGAACACCAAAGAGAAAGAACCATTCACTATCGTGGAAAAGGAGCTGAAACCAAGGAGCCAAGTGATCTGGCTCAGTGGCTCCTGCCCCCACAAAGACCAGCAAGCTAAGATCCACTAGCTTAAATTCTTATAGCCAGCACAGCAGTCTGAACTTCACCTGAGACATTTGAGCTTGGTGGGGGAGGGAGGAGAGTGTCCACCATTGCTGAGATTCCATTAGGTGGTTTTAACATCAGTGTAAACAAAGACGCTGGAAAGTTCAAACTGGGTGGAGTTCACAGTAGCTTAGGAAGGTCTCTGCAGGCAGACTGCGTCACTACACTCCCACCTCATGGGGCAGGGCATCTCTGAAAAAAAGGCAGCAGCCCATCAGGGATTTATAAATAAAGTCCCCACCTTCCTGGGACAGAGCACTTGGGTACAGGAGGCTGTTTTGGGTACAGCTTCAGCAGACTTAAATGTCCCTGCCTGGCAGCTCTGAAAAGGATGGCAAATCTCCCAGCACAGTGTTCCAGCTCAAATAAGAGACAGAGTGCCTCCTCAAGTGGCAGTCCTGACCCCTGTGAATCCTGACTGTGAGACACCTCCCAGTAGGGGCCAACAGACACCTCACACAAGAGAGCTCTGGCTGGCATCTGGTGGGTGACCCTCTGGGACAAAGCTATCAGAGGAAGAAACAGGCAGCAATCTATGCTGTTCTGCAGCTCCCACTGGTGATTTCCCGGCAAGCAGTGTCTGGAGTGGACCTCCAGCAAACTCTAGCAAACCTGCAGCAGAGGGGCCTGACTGTTAGAAGGAAAACTAACAAACAGAAAGAAATAGTCTCAACATCAACAGAAAGGACATACACTCAGAAACCTGTTCCAAAAGTCACCAACTTCAAAGACCAAAGGTAGATAAACCCACAAAGATGGGAAGAAACCAGTGCAAAAAGAATGAAAATTCCAAAAACCAGAATGCCTCTTCTCTTCCAAGGGATCACAACTCCTCACCAGCAGGGGAATAAAACTAGACAGAGAATGAGTTTGACAAATTGACAGAAGTAGGCTTCAGAAGGTGGGTAATAACAAACTTCTCTGAGATAAAGGAGCATGTTCTAACCCAATGCAAGGAAGGTAAGAACCTTGAAAAAAGGTTAAATGAAATGCTAACTAGAATAACAAGTTTAGAAAATACCATAAATGACCTGATGAAGCTGAAAAAGCACAAGAACTGCGTGATGCATACACAAGTTTCAATAGCCAAATCAATCAAGCAGAAGAAAGGATATCAGAGATTGAAGATCAACTCAGTGAAATAAAGCAAGAAGACAAGATTTAAAAAAAGAGTGAAAAGAAATGAACAAAGCCTCCAAGAAATATGGGATTACATGAAAAGACCAAATCTATGTTTGATCAGTGTACCTGAAAATGATGGAGAGAATGAAACCAAGTTGGAAAACTCTCTTTAGGATATTATCCAGGAGAACTTCAACTTAGCAGGGAAGGCCAATGTTCAAATTCAGAAAATACAGAGAACACCACAAAGATACTCCTTGAGAAGAGCAACCCAAGACACATAATTGTCAGATTCACCAGGGTTGAAATGTAGGAAAAAATGCTAAGGGCAGCCAGAGAGAAAGGTCGGGTTACCTACAAAGGGAAGCCCATTAGATTCAAAGCAGATCTCTTGGGAGAAACCCTGTAAGCCAAAAGCGAATGGGGGCCAATATTCAACATTCTTGGAGAAAAGAATTTTCAAGCCAGAATTTCATATCCAGCCAAACTAAGCTTCACAAGCGAAGGAGAAATAAAATCCTTTATGGACAAGCAAATGCTGAGATATTTTGTCACCACCAGGACTGCCTTACAAGAGCTCCTGAAGGAAGCAATAAACATGGAAAGAAACAACCACTACCAGCCACTGCAAAAACATACCAAATTGGAAAGACCATAGACACAATGAATAAATTGTATCAACTAACGGGCAAAATAACCAACTAGCATTTTTTTTTTTTTGAGACGGAGTTTCACTCTTGCAACCCAGGCTGGAGTGCAATGGCGCGATCTCGGCTCACCACAACCTCCGCCTCCTGGGTTCAGGCAATTCTCCTGCCTCAACCTCCTGAGTAGCTGGGATTACAGGCACGCGCCACCATGCCCAGCTAATGTTTTTTGTATTTTTAGTAGAGACAGGGTTTCACCATGTTGACCAGGATGGTCTCGATCTCTTGACCTCGTGATCCACCCGCCTCGGCCTCCCAAAGTGCTGGAATTACAGGCATGAGCCACCGCGCCCGGCCCAACTAGCATTATAATGGTATGATCAAACTCACACATAACAATATTAACTTTAAATGTAAATGGACTAAATGCCCCAATTAAAAGACACAGACTGGCAGATTGGATAAAGAGTCAACACCCATCAGTGTGCTGTATTCAGGAGACGATCTCACATGCAAACACACACGTAGGCTCAAAAAAAAAAAAAGGCAGGTTTTGCAATCCTAGTCTCTGACAAAACAGACTTTAAACCAACAAACATCAAAAGTGACAAAGAAAGGTATTACACAATGGTAAAGAGATCAATGCAACAAGAAGACCTAACCATCCTAAATATATATGCACCCAATACAGGAGCACTCAGATTCATAAAGCAAGTTCTTACAGACCTACAAAGAGATTTAGACTCCCACACATTAATAGTGGGATAGTTTAACATCACACTGTCAATATTAGTCAGATCAATGAGACAGAAAAGTAACAAGAATATCCAGGACTTGAACTCAGATCTGGTCCAAACGGTCCCAATAGACATCTACAGAATTCTCCACCCCAAATCCACAGAATATACATTCATCTCAGAATCACATCACACTTGTTCTAAAATAGACCACATAATTGGAAATAAAACACTCCTCAGCAAATGCAAAATAACAGAAATCATAACAGTCTCTCAGTCCACAGTGCAATCAAATTAGAACTCAGGATTAAGAAACCCACTCAAAACCACACAACTACATGGAAACTGAACAACCTGCTCCTGAATGACTACTGGATAAATAATGAAGTGAAGGCAGAAATAAAGATGTTTCTTGAAATCAATGAGAACAAAGACACAACCTACCAAAACCTCAGGACACATTTAAAGCAGTGTTTAGAGGGAAATTTATAGCACTAAATGCCCACAAGAGAAAGGAGGAAAGATCTAAAATTGACACCCTAATGTTACAATTAAAAGAACTAGAGGAGCAAGAACAAACAATTTTAAAAAACAGAAGAGAAGAAATAACTAAGATCAGAGCAGAAGTGAAGGAAGTAGAGAAAGGAGAAGCTCTTCAGACAAGCAATGAATCCAGGAACCAGTTTTTTGAAAAGATCAACAAAATAGATAGACCACTAGCCAGACTAATAAAGCAGAAAAGAGATAAGAATCAAATAGATGCAATAAAAAATGATAAAGGGGATATCACCACTGATCCCACAGAAATACAAACTACCATCAGAGAATACTATAAACACCTCTATGCAAATAAGCCAGAAAATTTAGAAGAAATGGATGAATTCCTGGACACACTTCACCCTCCAAAGACTAAACCAGAAGAAGTCGAATCCCTGAATAGCCCAATAAGAAGGTCTGAAATCGAGACAGCAATTCATAGCCTACCAACTTAAAAAAGTCCAGGACCAGATGAGTTCACAGCCAAATTCAAGCAGGAGTAAAAAGGGAGTTGGTACCATTCCTTCTGCAACTATGCCAAACAATAGAAAAAGAGAGAATCCTCCCTAACTCATTTTGAGGCCAACATGATCCTGAAACCAAAAACTGGCAGAGATACAACTAAAAAAAAAACATTTCAGGCCAATATCCCTGATGAACATCAATGCAAAAATCCTCAATAAAATGCTGGCAAACTGAATCCAACAGCACATCCAAAAGCTTATCCATCAAGATCGTCAGCTTCATACATGGGCTGCAAGGCTGGTTCAATACACACAAATCAATAAAAGTAATCCATCGCATAACCAGAACCAAGGACAAAAACCACATGATTGATGCAGAGAAGGCCTTCAACAAAATTCAACAGCCCTTTATGGTAAAAACTGTCAATAAACTATGTATTGATGGAACATAGGTCAAAATAATTAGAGCTATTTCTGACAAACACACAGTTAATATAATACTGAATGGGGAAAAACTGGAAGAATTCCCTTTGAAAACTGGCACAAGACAAGGATGACCTCTCTCATCACTCCTATTCAACATAGTATTGGAAGTTCTGGCCAGGGCAATTAGGCAAGAAAAATAAATAAAGGTTATTCAGTTAGGAAAAGAGGAAGTCAAATTGTCTCTATTTGCAGATGACATGATTGTATATTTAGAAGACCACAACATCGGGATTCCTTCTCTGGGTCCCCTCCCATGACAGTGTGGGAGCTGTCTTTCTTTCTCTCTCTCTCTCTCTAAAATAACTCTTTTTTCTGAAAAAAAAAAAAAAAAAAAAGTCCTATCATCTCAGCCCAAAATCTCCTTAAGCTGATAAGCAAATTCAGTAAAGTCTCAGGATACAAAATCTATGTACAAAAATCACAAGCATTGCTATATACCAATAACAGACAAACGGAGAGCCAAATCATGAGTGAACTCCCATTGGCAATTGCTACAAAGAGAATAAACTACCTAGGAATACAACTAAAAAGGGATGTGAAGGACATCTTCAAGGAGAACTACAAACCACTGTCAAGGAAATAAGAGAGAACACAAACAGATGGAAAAACACTCCATGATCATGGTTAGGAAGAATCAACATCATGAAAATGGCCATACTGCCCAAAGTCATTTACACTTTCAATGCTATCCCCATCAAGATACCAGTGACTTTTTTCACAGAACTGGGGGGAGGGGGCGGGGAAAAACCTTAAATACCATATGGAACCACAAAAGGGCATGCATAGCCAAGACAATCCTAAGGCAAAAAAAAAAAAAGCTGAAGGCGTCACACTACCTGACTTCAAAGTATGCTACAAGGCTGCAGTAGTCAAAACAGCATGGTACTGGTACCAAAACAGAGATATAGACTTGTGGAACAGAACAGAGGCCTCAGAAGTAACATCACACATCTGCAACCATCTGATCTTTGACAAACCTGACAAAAACAAGCAATGGCGAAAGGATTCCCTATTTAATAAATCATGTTGGGAAAACTGGCTAGCCATATGCAGAAAGATGAAACTGAATCCCTTCCTATACCTTATACAAAAATTAACTCCAGATGGATTAAAGATTTAAACTTAAGACCTACTGCCATAAAAACACTAGAAGAAAACCTAGTGGCCCTGTCCACACTCGCCTCCTCACAGCCTTCTCCAACCCCACAGGCAACAAACTCAGCACAGCAAACACGTGGATTCTAGAAGGTTCTGCGGTCTTTATTTTCTCTCTCAGATTTTAGGAATTGACTTAATTAACCCATCAACCTCTCATGGCAAATATTTAAGAAAACAAATTTATATTCAGATTATCATTTTCAGTAAGAAAGTAAGAGGCTGCAGCTCAGTGCACCATGAAGCGGAGACAGAGATGGAGACACCCAGCCCCACCTCTCTGGAACAGGAAAGATGACTGGGGAGGGAACACAGGTCAGCATGGGGACAGGGGTCACGGTGGACACTGGGTGGGCTGTCTCCACCTCCTCACATTATGCAAACAGGGATGCAGACACATTCAGATGCCTTTGCAGAAAGACATGCCAGAGGCTCCTGAAGTCACACAGGGGAGGCGTGAAGAAATCCTGCATCTCAATCCCACACAAGGCAGCTGTCTCAGGCTACAGAAAACAATAGGTGTGATCAAATCCAGGTCAGTCATGGTAAGTGATGAGACTGTGAACTGCCCACTACACACTTGAAACATCCCAATCAAAGAATCCTCACTACACAGTCCTTTCCCTGCTGCCCCACCCCATACTCACTTCAGACCCTCAAAATCTCACCTTTACAAGCCATGAGAGACACATCAGATCCCTGGGCACTGTCGATACCTAGGTAGAACAAAAACAGGACCTGGTCAGAGCCCGCAGGAGATGTGGGACAGGAGGAGTTATAGGGTGGGTGAGCTCCTCCACACACCTGCCCCCATCACTTCCACACAGCCTGAGAGTAGCTCCCTCTTTTTCCATCTGTGGGAAGAAAATGTCTTGTGAGGGGACAGGGAGGAGGCAGGGCCATGAGATCTTAGAGAAGTCTCCTAGACTTGGAGGTTCCAAGAAACTTTCCTCCAAAAAAAGTTTCTAACCACGGTGACTGCACACCCAGGGCAGAATCAGGAAACACGAGGAAAGCAGATGTGGGTCCTGGACCAACTGCCCTCTTAAGGTCTTTCCTTAACAGAAACCTTCCCCTGACTCATGAATGCTGGAATCAGGACCCCAACACTAAAATCATCACGGTGATATATCTGTCCTTCATTGTCACATGTGCTTCACAAAATAGTAAGTACTGGCACACAGGGCCACAGACTGGGTTGGCCCATGTGTGGATGGTGCTTTCCACTAATGAGGCAGGGAACACTTCTACCTGGGGCTTGAAACCTTGAATGGGACAAGAAAACCCAGACCCCACCCCTCACCCTTTCCCTACCTGAGCCCTTCCTCCTCCACATCACAGCAGTGACCACAGCTCCGATGACTACAGCTCCTAGGACAGCCACAGCAATGATGCCCACAATAGGAATGGTGAGCTGGGAAGACGGCTCTGGGAAAGGAGGGGAAAGTGAGGGGCCCTGACAGTGCTCAAGGCTCCAGAAGGGCTCCTGCTCTCCCTGAGAAGAAACACGACTCCCCATCCCCCTCCTCACCCATCCCCCTCCTTACCCCATCTCAGGGTGAGGGGCTCCAGCAGCCCCTCATGCTGCACATGGCACGTGTATCTCTGCTCTTCTCCAGAAGGCACCAACACAGCAGCCCACTTCTGGAAGGTTCCATCCCCTGAAGGCCTGGTCTCCACAAGCTCAGCCTCCTGAGTTTGGTCCTCCCCATCCCGCTGCCAGGTCAGTGTGATCTCCGCAGGGTAGAAGCCCAGGGCCCAGCACCTCAGGGTGGCCTTATGGTCAGAGATGGGGTGGTGGGTCACATGGGTCTTTGGGGGGTCTGACAGGAAGAGTCAGAAAATTCAGGCACTTTGCATCTCTCACGGGACACCCCAGCAGCACCCTTGTAATTATCCTGAGAATGGACAGGACACCTGGGGTGGGGAAGGGAGCACAGAACCCAGACACCAGCCCGGACACAGGCACCTGGGATAATCTCCTATTCCTTGGAAAGTTCTAGTCTCTGAGGGTGAAACAGCAACTTCTGGTCCCGACCTGAGTGGAGACCGAGGGACTCAGAAAAGCTGGAATCAGACCTTCAAACACATTGAGTGTGAAGCAGAGAACAAGGCCTGAGTGAAGAAATCACGGTGCCCCAAGGGTGCTGCAGGGGTCAAAGTGGACCCCTGATCAGTATTCCAGGGACTGTCTTCCCCTCCATTTCCTCAGAGACGTCATCACTTAATTGTCCTAGAGAGCAGAGGGGGCCTCAGAGGAAACTCAGGAAAACTCATGCCATTCTCCATTCAAGGGAGGGAGATATTCTAGCACTGATCCCATTTTCCTCAGATCCTCATGGGAGGCCAGACCAGGAGATCTACAGAAGATGGGGACGGCTCCCCACTGCCCCTGGTACCCGTATGCTGCAGTGTCTCCTTCCCCTTGGCCAGGTATCTTCGGAGCCACTTCAGGCATGTGCCCTCCAGGTAAGCCCTGAGCCCCTCCGTCTCATGGGTGGCCTCCAACTTGCGCTGGGTGATCTGGGCAGCCGTGTCAGTCACTGTCCAAGAGTGCAGGTCCTCGTTAAGGGCGATGTAATCCTTGCCGTCATAGGCATGTTGGTAATACCCGCGGAGGAGGCGCCCATCAGGCCCCAGGTCGCAGCCATAGGTCGTCTGGAGAGTGTGAGACCCTGGCCCCGACCCCGCGGTCAGATCCATCCACCGAGCCCCGCCCCCGCCCAGACCAACCCGCGGGGATTTGGGCGTAAACTGAAAATGAAACCGGGTGAAGGCGTTGGGGCTATCTAGGGTCAAGGGTCTGGGCGGGTCCCGTAGCCTCAGTGTGGATCTCGACCCGGAGACTTGGGGCGACACGGACCGTCCGTGGGGGATGAGGAGGGCCGTGATCTGCGCCCAGGGCCAGGTCACTCACCGGCCTCGCTCTGGTTGTAGTAGCCGCGCAGGGTCCGCAGGTTCCCTCGGTGAGTCTGCGCGCTGGCCCTGAGGGTCAGTGTCTCCCGATCCCAATACTCCGGGCCCTCGTGCTCCATCCATAGCGCCTGAGGCTCCCCTCTCCCACTCGCGGCGTCGCTGTCGAACCGCACAAACTGCGTGTTGTCCACGTAGCCCACGGCGATGAAGCGGGGCTCCCCGCGGCCGGGCCGGGACACGGCGGTGTAGAAATACCTCAAGGAGTGGGAGCCTGGGGGCGAGGAGGGGCTGAGACCCGCCCGACCCTCCTCCCGGCGCGGCTCCCCGGGTCTTTCGCCCCCTCTGAGCTGGCCCCTCGCTCCTCCCGACCCCGCACTCACCCGCCCAGGTCTCAGTCAGAGCCAGGGCCCCCGAGAGCAGCAGGAGGAGGGTTCGCGGCCCCATGATCCCATCATCCGCGTCTGGGGAGAATCTGAGTCCAGGTAGGTGACCCGGGGCTTCAGAAGCGGGACCGCGGCGACGCTGATTGGCTTATCTAGAAACCCAGCACCCAATGGAAGTGAGAACTGGGGAGGCGTCATGAGTATCCAGGAGGAAGGACCTGACAGGTTGGCAGAAGTGAAACTCAGGGGAGTGGGGAATCCCCAACGCTGCGCGTCCCCAATGCAGACAGGGCCCTGGGCGCCTGAGACCCTGAGAGCCACGCCCAGCAACTAGGACTTTGTCCTGATCCTTCTTCTCCTACGCCAAGCCTTTTTGTCACACTGTCTGCCTGAGTCCTGGCCAAGGATCTGTCTGTGGAAAGCAGAAAGAGAACCCCAGGCTGCGCCCAGCCCCTTCCCCTTCATTTCTCCTCCTGGAATCCCCATCCCTGAACTAGACACCCTACCTCCCACTTCTTACCTCTCCCCTTGGACTCCTGTACAAGGAAGCTCACCACGGGGAACTTGATGCCAGAGAGTGAGCTAACCCTGGGAATGGAGGTGTAGAGACAGGGGTTTTCTCTTTAAACCTGGTGAAGTTTTGAAGGAACCAGACAGAGATTCTCATAGAGACCAGTTTCCTTTGTGTTTATTAATACAATAGGTAGCACAATATTGGTAATCCCTGAATGATTAGAATTCCAATCTGTAAAAGACCTGTGTCAAAACAGCATTACAGTTAAACTCTCAGAGCTCCTAAGTTTTACTTTCCTAGACTGTGGATCTGTGATTCTGGATTGTTGCATTTAAAAATATCTTCATTCCCTAGTTGGAGTTTTCCTGTGTGAGTCCAGAACGTCTGAATACAAAGAAGCAGGTTTGTTACTGTATATTGCAACCGGGAGCCTGTAGTCATCACTCAAAATTGCGAGTGCTCCATGCAGTCCCAATGCTCTTCACCAACGCTCAAGCACTGCCTGTTTTCCTGAACTATGCACATCTAAGCAATGAGTATATTTTATTTGGACACTTGGTATTTTGTAACCCTTTTTTTAAAAATCATAAAGAGGCCATTAGTTTTCAGGAAGTCCTACAAAATGCATTAAATACAAATGCAAAGAACCCCCTGCTAGGCTCTTCCAGGGCTTTAAAATTCTTTCCCCTGCCCCTTTTCCTCACCTCCTGCTTCTCCAGCCCTTCTCCCTGCCCCTCTCATCCCTCACACCCTCCCCTCCCCTTAGTCCCCACCACCCTGTCACTCTTGAATTGTGGCACTAACACTGTCCCTCACTTCCTGCCCATGTCTGTTCTCCCCACAGTGCTCAGCAGTCCT
>NW_022437900.1:0-22459 GCF_009761245.1 Sapajus apella | reverse complement strand
GAATTTGGATCTTTACCTCATACCATTTACCAAACAAATGAAAAACAAACAAACAAACAAATAACTCAGTGACCTAATTGTAAAAGTCAAACTAGAGGACTGTTAAAAGAAAAACAGTTTAAAACAAAAATTGACAAGTGGGAACTAATTAAATTAAGGTGCTTCTGCTCAGTAAGAGAAACTATCAAGGAGTAAGAACTCATCCTACAAAATGGGTGAACATATTGACACACTGTGCATCTTACAAAGGTCTAATATCTGCAGTCTACAAGGAACTTAAACAAATCAACAAGCCAAAAACAAATAAATTCCTTAAAATGTAAGGAAAAGATATGAACAGACACTTCTCAAAAGAAGATAGGCACATGGCCAACAAATATGTGAAAAAGTGTTCCATATCACTAACCATCAGAGGAATGTAAGTCAAAACCACCATGTGATACCATCTCATATCAGCCAGAATGACTCTTGATAAAAAGTAAAAATAGAAAACAAAATAAAGTAAAAAACTGAAGAAAACTTCAGGCCAATATCCATGATAAACATCGATGCAAAAATATTCAATAAAATTCTGGCAAACCGAATGCAAAAGCACATCAAAAAGCTTATTCATCATGATCAAGTAGGATTCATCCTGGGGATGCAAGGCTGGTTCAACTTATGCAAGTCCATAAACGTAATCCATCACATAAACAGAACCAAAGACAAAAACCACATGATTATCTCAATAGATGCATTGAAGGCCTTCTATAAAATTCAACAATCCTTCATGCTAAAAACTCTCAATAAACTACGTATCGACGGAACATATCATAAAATAATAAAAGATATTTATGACAAACCCACAGCCAATATCATACTGATTGGGCAAAAGCTGGAAGCATTCCCTTTGAAATCTGGCACTGGACAAGGATGCCCTCTCTCACCACTCCTATTCAATATAGTACTGGAAGTTCTAGCCAGAGCAATCAGGCAAGAAAAAGAAATAAAGGGTATTCAATTAGGAAAGGAGGAAGTCAAACTCTATCTATTTGCCAATGACATGATTGTATATTTAGAAGACCCCATTGTCTTACCCCAAAATCTCCTCAAACTGATAAGTAACTTCAGCAAAGTCTCAGGATACAAAATCAATGTGCAGAAATCACAAGCAATCCTATATACAAATAACAGACAAACAGAGAGCCAAATCAAGAGCAAACTCCCATTCACAATTGCTACAAAGAGAATAAAATACCTTTGATTGTTAGTTGTATTGTTAGGAATACAACTAACAAAGGATGTAAAGGATCTCTTCAAGGAGAACTACAAACCACTGCTCAACAAAATGAGAGAGGACACAAACAGATGGAAAAACATTCCATGCTCATTGTTAGGAAGAGTCACTATCATGAAAATGGCCATACTTCCTGAAGTAATTTATAGATTCAACACTATCCTCATCAAGCTACCAATGACCTTCTTCACAGAACTGGAAAAAACCTCTTTAAACTTCATATGGAACCACAGGAGAGCCCCATAGCCAAGACAATCCTAAGCAAAAAAACAAAAAACAAAAAACAAAGCCGGAGGCATCACACTGCCAGACTTCTAACTATACTACAAGGCAACAGTAATCAAAACAGCATGGTACTGGTACCAAAACAGAGACATAGACTAATGGAACAGAAAAAAGGCCTTGGAGGCAATGCCACACATCTACAACCATCTGGTCTTTGACAACCTTGACAAAAACAAGCAATGGGGAAAGGACTCCATGTTTAATAAATGGTGTTGGGAAAACTGGCTAGCAATGGGAAGAAAGCAGAAGCTGAACCCCTTTATGACACCTTACACTAAAATTAACTCCAGATGGATTAATGATTTAAACATAAAACCTAACACTGTAAAAACTCTAGAAGAAAATGTAGGCAAAACCTTCCAGGACATAGGCATAGGCAAGGACTTCATGACGAAAACACCAAAAGCATTGGCAACAAAGGCCAAAATAGACAAATGGGATCTAATTAAACTTCAGAGCTTCTGCACAACAAAAGAAACAATCATTAGAGTGAACTGGCAACCAAGAGAATGGGAAGAAATTTTTGCAATCTACCCATCTGACAAAGGGGTAATATCCAGAGTCTACAAAGAACAAAAACAGATTTACAGGAAAAAACAAACAAACCCATTCAAAAGTGGGCAAAGGATATGAACAGACACTTTTCAAAAGAAGACATACATGAGGCCAACAAACATATGAAAAAAGGCTCTTCATCACTGGTCATTAGAGAAATGCAAATCAAAACTACGTTGAGATACCATCTCACACCAGTTAGAATGGCGACCATTAAAAAAATCTGGAGACAACAGATGCCGGAGAGGATGTGGAGAAATAGGAACACTTTTACACTGTGGGTGGGAGTGTAAATTAGTTCAACCATTGTGGAAGACAGTGTGGCGATTCCTCAAGGACCTAGAAATAGAAATTCCATTTGACCCAGCAATCCCATTACTGGGTATACACCCAAAGGACTATAAATCATTCTATTATAAAGACACATACACATGTATATTCATTGCAGCCCTGTGTACAATAGCAAAGACCTGGAACCAATCAAAGTGCCAATCAATGATAGACTGGACAAGGAAAATGTGGCATGTATGCACCATGGAATATTACACAGCCATAAACAATGATGAGTCTGTGTCCTTTGTAGGGACTTGGATGAACCTGGAAACCATCATTCTCAGCAAACTGACACAAGAACAGAAAATCAAACACTGCATGTTCTCACTCATAGGTGGGTGCTGAACAATAAGAATACGTGCACTGCACTCAGGGAGCATCACACACTGGGGGAAGTGGGGGGGGGGTGGGGGGGGGGACAGGGGGGGTGGGGAGGGATAACATAGGGAGAAATGCCGGATATAGATGAAGCGGGAATAGAGGCAGCAAACCACCTGGTTATGTATGCACCTGTGCAACAATTACACATGACCTGCACATGTACCCCAGAACCTAAAGTAAAAAAATAAATGACTGCTATTACGCTAAAAAAATGAAAATAAAATAAAAAGAGCTGAAAACAGTTGCTGGCAGAACTTGAGAGAAAAGAGAACTCTTGTACACTGTTACTGGGAATGTAAATGAATTCAGCCACCATGGAGAGCAGTTTGGAGATTTCTCAAAGAACTATGAGTTGAACTACTATTTGGCCCAGCAATTTCATTATTAAGTATATACCCAAAGGAAAATAAATCATTCTACCAAAAAGACACATACATCTGTCACATACATCCATATGTTCATTGCAGTGCTATTCACAGAAGCAAAGATGTGGAATCCACCAGTGCCCATCAATGGTGGATTGGATAAAGAAAATACGGTCCATATACACCATGGAATACTACATGGCCATAAAAAAGAATGAAGTCATTTCTTTTGCAGCAATATAGATGCAGCTGGAAGCCATTATTCTAAGAGAACTAATGCAGAAGCAGAAAACCAAATACCACATATTCTCACTTATAAATGAGAGCTAAACATTGAATACACATGAACATAGAGATGAAAACCATAGACACTGGGGAACGAGAGGAGGGAGGAAGAAAGGGAGTGGGCAAGGGCTGAAAAACTACTGGGTACTGCAGTCACTATTTTGGTGATGGATTCATTCATACTCTAAATCTCAGCATCGCACAATATACCTGTGTGACAAAACTGCACACATACCACCTGATTCTAAAATAAAAGTTGAAGAAAAAACGTTCTTCTATAGATATTTATAGAACATCTGACTTGTAAATATTTTCTTTCATTATGTAGACTGTTCTTTCACTTTGTTGATAGTGTCCTTTGATACACAAATGTTTAATTTTGATGACATCCAGTGTATCTGTATTTTTCTTTCATTGCTGGTGCTTTTGGTGTTGTATCTATGAATCCATGCTGAATCCAAGGTCATGCTTGAAGGAAGGTGTTCTCTTTCCAGGCTCCACAGGGGCGTAGTTTTTTTTGTTTGGTTGGTTTTTGTTTTTTTAAACAGCAAAGTCACCAAAAAGAGAGAAAAAAAAAAAAGTGAAGTCTTAGCATTGAATAGCAAAAAGACCCTTGTTTGGAGTTATGGGAGTGAAACATAAAGTCAAAGCATCACCTTGTTCAGCCTCAGCTACAAATGTGTGTGCTGAGCAGCTCCATTTTTTTAAATTGCATTTTAGGTTTTGGGGTACATGTGAAGAATATGCAAGATTGTTGCATAGGTATACATGTGGCAGTGTGATTTGCTGCCTTCCTCCCCCTCACCTATATCTGGCATTTCTCCCCATGCCATCCACCCACAACTCGCCACCCCCTGCTGTCCCTCCCCTATTCCCCCCCAACAGACTCCAGTGTGTAGTGCTCTCCTCCCTGTGTCCATGTGTTCTCATTGTTCAACACCCACCTATGAGTGAGAACATGCGGTGTTTGATTTTCTGATCCTGTGTCAGTTTGCTGAGAATGATGGCTTCCAGGTTCATCCATGTCCCTACAAAGGACACGAACTCATCATTTTTGATGGCTGTGTAATATTCCATGGTGTATATGTGCCACATTTTCCCTGTCCAGTCTGACATTGATGGGCATTTGAGTTGGTTCCAGGTCTTTGCTATTGTAAACTGTGCTGCAATGAACATTCATGTGCACGTGTCCTTATAGTAGAATGATTTATAATCCTTTGGATATCTACCCAGTAATGGGATTGCTGGGTCAAATGGAATTTCTATTTCTAGGTCCTTGAGGAATCCCACACTGTCTTCCACAATGGTTGAACTAATTTACACTCCCACCAACAGTGTAAAAGTGTTCCTATTTCTCCACGTCCTCTCCAGCATTTGTTGTCTCCAGGTTTTTTAATGATCGCCATTCTAACTGACATGAGATGGTATCTCAATGTAGTTTTGATTTGCATTTCTCTGATGACCAGTGATGATGAGCATTTTTTCATATGTTTGTTGGCCTCACGTATGTCTTCTTTTGTAAAGTGTCTGTTCATAACCTTTGCCCACTTTTGAATGGGTTTGTTTGTTTTTTTCTTGTAAATCTGTTTTAGTTCTTTGTAAATTCTGGATATCAGCCCTTTGTCAGATGGGTAAACTGCTAAGGATTCCCTGTTTAATAAATGGTGTTGGGAAAACTGGCTAGCCATGTGCAGGAAGCAGAAACTGGACCCCTTCCTGATACCTTACACTAAAATTAACTCCAGGTGGATTAAAGACTTAAACATAAGACCTAACACCATAAAAACCCTAGAAGAAAACCTAGGCAAAACCATTCAGGACATAGGCGTAGGCAAGGACTTCATGACCAAAACACCAAAAGCATTGGCAACAAAAGCCAAAATAGACAAGTGGGACCTAATCAAACTCCACAGCTGTTGCACAGCAAAAGAAACAGTCAATAGAGTGAATCAGCAACCAACGGAATGAGAAGGGGTGTAGTTTTAAGGGCAAGAACTTCCCAGCGCCATGCCCCCCTCCCATCTCTCCCCATCAGGGAGATCTAACAGTTTATGTTTGAATTTCACAGGGGAAGAAATTTAAGAGTCAATCACTCCAGCGGAAGTTCTAAGGAACTCCTTTCATTGGCCCCATGTCTTGAAGAAGGTGGGGGCTCCTCCCAGGTTAAAAGTCCCCTTCTTCTGCACCCCTTCGACTCCATGTTTGGGTCCCCTTCCACAAACACTCCCTTCATGGAAGCTGTTTTTCTCTCTCCCGGATTTTCCCTCAGGGGTCCCCTTCCACACTCTTGTGGAAGCCTGTCTTCCCTCCTAAACTCCATCTCTCTGAACTCCCTTCCACTCAGCGTGGAAGCTGCTTTCCTCTCCTGGATTCCATCTTTCTGGGTTCTCTCACTCAGCGTGGGAGGAGCTTTCCTGCTCTGGTTTTCCCCCTCTGGGAACCCTTCTCACGCAGTGTGAGAGTTAGCTTTTCTCTCTCCTTTTCCTCTCTTTAAATAAATCACTTTCTACAAACACTTTTGAGTCTGGCATTTACTGCGCACTGCGCCGTGGTCCCCTCTCTCATTCTTGAGAGGATGGGAGACCAAGAACCTGGAGAAAAGACCTCTCAGGGAGCTGAGGGCACTCTGAACCCCTGAACCCCAATACTACAAGCTTACTTGTAATAGTTTAATAGATTTCACTCTTTGCCTTCTGCCATGAGGAAAAGCTCGCTGAGGGCCTCCCCAGAAGCCAAGCAGCGGTGGCTGCCATGCCTGTGGAGCTGCAGATGAGCCAATCAAGCCTCTAGCCTCTATAAATTACCCAGCCTCAGGCATTTCTTTAGAGCAAGAAAGAACGGTCTAATACACCCAGAAAGCTGAGAATGGTGTGAGTAAAGCATAACGACCATATGAATTTCAAAATCTAAAAATGTAAAGTTAATATTATCAGGGGGAGTCAACGCAGGAACACGAGGGTGCTTGGGCAGAGGCTGTCACCCATTGATCACATGTAGTCAGCAGAGAGCAGGTGACCAGCACCCTGGGGCTCTGTGGGAAGCACCCACAGCCTGCAGCTGAGGTTTTAATTGTAGGGGACAAAACAAATGGGGGAAAGACAAATTTAGCACGCAAAGAAAGTAGACGCTCAACTGAGCCAGGAGGAAGTCACTAGCGAAGAGGAAAAAAATAGAGCCCGGGAAAAGTAGTGAAAACAGTCACGAGGAAGGGCCTGTGTCTGCCTGACTCTGGACAGGTATATAGAGAGCCCGGGCTCAGGGTGCTCCACCTGCCCCTCCCTCTCACCTGCTCCTCTACCTGCTCCACCTTCAATCCGCCAAAAACATGGGCTGCTGTGGCTGCTCCAGAGGCTGTGGCTCCAGCTGTGGGGGCTGTGGCTCCTGTAGGGGCTGTGGCTCCAGCTTTGGGGGCTGTGGCTCCAGCTGCGGGGGCTGTGGCTCCTGTGGGGGCTGTGGCTCCGGCTGTGGGGGCTGTGGCTCCTGTGGGAGCTGTGGCTCCGGCTGTGGGGGCTGTGGCTCCGGCTGTGGGGGCTGTGGCTCCAGCTGCTGTGTGCCCGTCTACTGCTGCAAGCCCGTGTGCTGCTGTGTGCCAGCCTGTTCCTGCTCCAGCTGTGGCTCATGTGGGGGCTCCAAGGGAGGCTGTGGCTCCTGTGGGGGCTCCAAGGGAGGTTGTGGCTCTTGTGGGGGATCTAAGGGAGGCTGTGGCTGTGGCTCCTGTGGAGGCTCCAAGGGGGGCTGTGGCTCCTGTGGCTGCTCCCAGTGCAGTTGCTGTAAGCCCAGCTGCTGCTCCTCAGGCTGTGGGTCATCCTGCTGCCAATCCAGCTGCTGCAAACCCTGCTGCTCCCAGTCCAGCTGCTGCGTCCCCTTGTGCTGCCAGTGTAAGATCTGAGGCTCTGAACCCAGACCGTCAGGTTTCTCCTGTTTGGTGAAAGCGTTTCTTAAGGTTTTCCTGAATCAGTTCCTCCCACACATCCTCCCTGAGGCTCCTGCACCTGCTCCAGCTCATATCCATGCACACGCCACCGTCCATGGCTCGGCTCTCCACCGGGCCCTGCCTTCGGCCTCCTCACTCCAGACACGCGTGTTTCCTTGATGCAGGAGATACCCTCGCCTGGACGCGGGCACTGAGCCGACTGCCACAGTGTTCCCCACCTTTGGGTGTGAATCATCTTTCTTGCCTGGCTGACTATGCAAGGTCGGACCCCACAAGGCCGGGCCGGTGTTTCTGAGTGATCACTAAGAACCAGCTCATCAACACCATCGGGACACTGGGTCCCCCTGGGCTGCTGCCTATCCTCCTGTGACCCACCGGTGACCAGGAAGGGCTCCTTCCTTCCTGTTGTCCCCGTCTGTTTAAAAAAGAAAAAAATAACCAGTGAATTTCCTTGCAATAAAGCCTCTCCTGTCTGTAAACCAACTGTACACTTGGTGCAATTCTGTCCAGCCCTTTCCTGTGCGGTGACTGAGTCTGTGCTCTGGGATCTGTCCGCTAGCCTGGGAAATGCCTGCCAGCAGGCCTGGTGCATTCACAAGGCACCCCACCATTCACTTCTGCCCTCCTCGCCGCCTCAAATATCTTCACCCTCTCTACTTGCAGGAGAAGAGGGCTCAGCTTGGGGCGGATTCGGCATTCAATGCCTGCCCTAGAGACACTGAGGGGCAGGAGGGCCCTGAGTACTGAAGACCAGCCGAGCAGGGTGGGGCCCAGGACTCCTGGCTGCCAGCTTCCCGCTCTCTTCAGGGGCCTGAAGGACCCCAGGCAGGGCAAGGTCGGGGGAGGGGGAGCGAAGCACCGCTGACCCACAGCGCACCTCTGATTCGAACACAAAATTGGCCTTTTAGAATTATGAAGTCAACGGGCCTTCCATAACTAAAAGTCACCAGAAAGTTATGGAACGGCCCAAGGTGTGCTCAGAGCTCAGTCTCCCAGCAGGAAAGGGGAGCTCCTGGGAAGTGACACATTTGGGGAACCCGAGCCAAGTCCATCTGTTTCATGGTGACGCATCACCACACAGCGACACAGACAAGGCTTTAGAAATTACGCCAGTGGAGGAGGGGACCTGAGTGATCTGAAGACCATCTCCTGCCAAGCAAACACGGAGGGAAAAGGTGGAGGGAGGAGAGCGCACAGGAGCGCTGGTGAGAAATGAGCTCCCACGGAACGCCCGCAGATCTGAGCGACTGCTGATACTGCTGGGGAAGAACAGGGCGGAAATTTCAAAGACAAATTTCTGAGATAAAAGACGTGCAGCATAAGGAAAAATGAAATAATCTAGAAATAAAACCTTAGATTGTTTCAACCACATGTAGGACTGGGAATAACAGTGTGTCAAAGGCACATCTTGTGGGGACCATGGCTATTGTTAGTTTCCCGATGATAAAGGGAAATGCTGCTTCAGATGGTTTACTCAAAAATCCAGACTGGAAGCTCCAAAGGTGGCGGCACACATGAACGCAGGGCTGATTGCACCTGAGCGCTGTACATTCCCACAGCCCACAAGGCACCAGGCAACTCAGTAACAAAACTGAAAATGCATGGTGGAGACTTGTAATAAAGCCAAGTAAGCCGAGCCTGGTGGCGCACACCTGTAGCTTCGGCTACTTGGGAGGCTGAGGTGGGAGAATAGATTTAGCCTGGGAGTTTGAGGCTCCAGTGAGCTGTAATTGCACCCGTGAACTCCAGCCCAGGCAACATAAAATGAGATGGTGTCTCAAGAGAAAAACAAGTGATCCTCAAAGTACAAGGAGATGGGGATGAATTTCCAAGAGCCGCAGCCACCCAGGGTTTCAAGGTCTGTGCAGGAGAGAGCAAAGAAACATCTAGCAGAGCTGAAAACAGGGAACCTCACAATCACCAACAGGTGCAACCTGGAAAATCACAGCATGAATTTTGAATTCAGCTCCTGAAATGGGGAAGGTTTTCCTCCCTCCAGTGGTGAGTGGGTGCAAGGGTCCTCGGTAAGTCCCTACAGGCAAGGAAAGAACCCTAGGAAGACCTGCCATGAAACAGATCACAGTGGTAGCCTACTGTTTCCAAAGGAGCTAATCAACAAGGAAAGGAAATGATACAGACATAAATGAGGCTGCATGTGGTGGCTCGTCCCCGTAATCCCTGCAATTTGGGGCAGAGGCAGGAGGATCACTTGAGGCCAGGAGTTCAAAACCAGCCTGGGCAATAAAGTGAGACCTCATCTCTACAAAAAACAAAAATTTTTTTAAGTACCTGGGCATGGTGACACCCACCTGTAGATATGTTTACTCAGTAGGATTGTTTGAGAGCAGGAGATGGAGGCTGCAGTGGCCCGTGATTGCGCCACACACTTCATACTGAGCAACAGTCTCAGAGCAGTTGTTGCAAACCCTGCTCTTGCTCCTCAGGCTGTGGGTCAACCTGCTGCCCATCCAGGTGCTGCAAGCCCTGCTGTTCCCAGTCCAGCTGCTGCAAACCCCATGCTCCCAGTCCAGCTGCTGTAAGCCCCACTGCTCCCAGTTCAGCTTCTGCAAGTCCCACTGCTCCCAGTCCAGCTGCTGTAAGCCCCTCTGCTCCCAGTCCAGCTGCTGTAAGTCCACCTGCTCCCAGTCCAGCTGCTGTAAGTCCACCTGCTCCCAGTCCAGCTGCTGTAAGTCCACCTGCTCCCAGTCCAGCTGCTGTGTCCCCGTACGCTACTAGTTCAGGTACTGCAAGCTCTGCTGCTCTCAGTGCAGCTGCTGGGTCTCCATGTGCTGCCAGGATCTGGGCTCTGATGCAGACCCCGTGTGGCTCCAGCAGATCCAAGGTGCCTTAAAGTGACGAGTGCCTCATATCTGAGCCACAGACTGCAGATCTGAGCCCGTCCTTTCCACGATGGCCAGCCCATATTTGCTGTCCCAGTGTGTGGCTTCCCAGGCCTCTTGCCCCCTTCTGGAGTCTCCTACCTCCTTTGCTTTGGGGATGAGTCCCCTGCTTTCCATGCTCCCCTCAACCATTGCAGTTCCCCTAAGGGTCTGACTCCCAAGGCTCAAAGCCCCTCATCCCCAAATGGTCCTGGGCTATGCCTGTCCACCCCCAGAGCCAATGTCCAAGGCCCAGCCCCAGAAGTGGCAGGCCCCTCCCCTCCCATCACCTGGCCCAGCCCAGGGACTTTCCTGGACTTTGCCTGTGCTGCGCTCACTGCCCCTCAACATGGGGCCTGCCGACGGCTCGCAATAAACACACTCCTGACCCAGACTCTGTCTCCACAATGCTTTCTACACACACTCCAGTGGAAAATCCCACGTGGGATGCTAGGGATGGGGGGTAGGAGTGGGTGAAATCTACTTTTCTGAAGGTAAACTTCACAATATTCACTAGGATTTCACAGGTGTCACTGCTATTTTCCTTGCTTTGGTGACATTATCCAATACAGTTACGAAAGAGAACGAAACAGAATGTAAAACAACCAAAAAGATACGGCAAAGCTATCATTATTTCTGATGGTCCCATGGGACACCTACAATGAAAATCCCAAAAAGTCAAATAAAAAATACTCCAAAAGTAAGTGAATTCAGCAAGAGGGCTGGGTCTATAATTAATATGCAAAATCAGTAGTCCTTTCCCACACACAAGCAAATACACAATATCCCTTAGACATGAACTTCATAAGAAAAAGTTTAAAAAATTTATATGAAAAAACAGCACTCCTAATACTAAAACTAGAAACTGCCCAAATGCCCATTAATAGTAGGAAAAAACGTCATTATCATGAATTCACTGAGTAAAACACTACATGCCTATGAGAATCTCACAAACATGATATCAAAAGAAAGAAGACAGACAAAGGTGCACCTGTTCAACTCCTTCTACCTGAAGCACGAAAAGACCACCTGATGGATGTCGCAGGGTCGGGTTGGGCTCCTTGGGAGGAGAGAATGGAAGGGGACTCAGGGAGAGCTCTGCAGTCAGGCGATGTCTGTTTCTAAACCTGGGTGCTGCAGACGCGTGGCTCAGTTTGCAAAACTTCATCAAGCTGTCATCTTATGTGCATTTCTTCCATGAAATTCTACTTCAGTAAAAATTTTAATAAGAAGTCTTTGAACATCTAAGTGGAGAGAACTTTAAAATGATGACAGAAAAAATGTTGGGAATAAGTGAATAGAAAATTTTTATTTGATAGGAATTTTAATATTACTATAAATAAGCCAATTCTTTCTAAATCAATTTATACATTTAAGGTGGTCCAGGCAAAAATATTAAGGAGATTTTAAAAACTAGATATACTAAATAAAATATTCATACACAGAAAATAAGCAGAGTTGGCACTGTGGCTCATGCCTATAAACCAGGGCTTTGGGAAGCTGAGTTGGGAGATTTGCTTGAAGCCAGGAGTTCAAGACTAGTGAAGGAAACATGATGAGACACCATCTATACACAAAAATTCTTAAAAATTTGTGGTGCACGGTAGCGTGCACCTGTAGTCCTAGCAACTTGGAAGGTTTGGGCAGAAGGATTGCTTGAGCCGAGGAGTTTGAGGTAACGGTGAGCCATGATGGTGCCACTGCACTGCAGCCTGGACAACAGAGGAAGACCCTGTCTCTACAAAGAAAGAACACAGACAAACAAGCAAAAAAATAAAAAAATAAAAAGTAAGTAAAAAGCCAAGAAAATCCTGAAGTGAGAGGGGACCAAATATAAAAACTTCTTATAACTATGATAATTAAACTTCCCTTGCACAATCACATGAAGATCCCACAGATAAACGCAAAAGAATAGAAATGCCAGACAGAGTATCAAACAGGAAAATTTTCACATGCTAATGACAGCATTTGAAATTAATAAGAAAATCATATCATTGCCTCAATGAGGTTAAAACAGTAATGTGGGGAGATCCAAGATAAGAACAGCTCTGGAGTGCAGTTCCCAGCGAGAACAATGCAGAGGGTGAGCGATCACCGCATTTCCAAACGAGCTTTTAGTGCTCACAGATCAGGAGATTCCCAGGCTGAAAAGCACTGTGGGTTTACAGCATGGCTGTTTCAGCCGGCGCAATTGGTTGGCGCACAAAACTCACACAAATCTGGTCAACCGTTTCAACTGGTGTCTGTAATGCATGGGATACAGAGCTGCCCATTCGACTGAAAAAAGGGGGCTGAAACAGGGAGCCAGGTTTGGCTTGGTGGGTCTTACCACCACAAAGACCAGCAATCTCAAACGCCCTGAATTGAGAGTTTCGCAGCAAGTGCAGCTGGACCCGGGATGCTCCAGCTCAGTGGGAAGAAGGGCATCAGCCATTACCGAGGCAATCTGCCATTACCGAGGCAATCTGCCATTACCGAGGCAATCTGCCATTACCAAGGCAGTCCACCATTACTGAGGCAGTTCTAACTGTACCTCTGTGAACAAAACCGCAAGGAAGTTCACACAGCAGCTGGGCAGAGCCCATGGCAGCTCAGCAATGCCTGTGCTGGCAGGCTGTGACTAGACTACTTCCTTGCTGGGCAGGACATCTCTGAAAAAAGGTAGCAGCACATGAGGAACTTATACATAAAGCCACACCTTCCCAGGACAGAACACCTGGGAAAAAGGCGGTTATGAGTTCTGCTGCAGCAGGCTTAAACGTACCTGCCCCGCAGCTCTGAACAGAACCACAGAGCTCGCAGCTCAGCACTTGAGCTCCTAGAAGAGACAGACTGTCTCCTCAAGCAGCTCCTCAACTCCCATATATCCAAAGACATCTCAGAAAGGAGACCTCAGGCTGACATCTGGCAGGTACCCTTCTGGGAGGAAGAGAACAGAAGAAGAAACCGCAAGCAACCCTTACTGTTCGGCAGCCATTGCAGGTGATCCCCAGGCAAGCAGGGCCTGGAGTGGACCTCCAGCAGTCCTACAGCAGAGGGGCCTGACTGTTAGAAGGAAAACTAAAAAACAGAAAGAAATAACTTCAACATTAGCAAAAAGGATGTCCACTCAGAGACCCCATCACCAACTACAAAGACCACAGGTAGAAACATTCATGAAGATGGGAAGAAACAAGCGCAAAAAGGATGAAAACACTAAAAACCACAATGGCTCTCCTCCTCCAAGGGATCACAACTCCTCACCAGCAAGGGAACAAAGCTGGATGCAGAATGAGTCTGATGAACTGACAGAAACAGGCTTCAGAAGGTGGGTAATAACAAAATTCTCTGAGCTAAAAGAACATGTTCTAACCCAGCACAAAGAAACTAAGAATCTTGAAAAAAGGTTAGATGAAATGCTAAGGAGAATAAATAGCTTAGAGAAAAATATAAATGACTTGATGGAGCTGACAAACACAACCTACACAAGTTTCAATAGCCAAATTGACCAAGCAGAAGAAAGGATATCAGAGATGGAAGATCAACTCAATGAAATAAAACAAGAAGGCAAGATTAGAGAAAAAAGAGTGAAAAGAAATGAATAAAGCCTCCGAGAAATATGGGATTATGTGAAAAGTCCTAATCTCTGTTTGATAGGTGTAACTGAATGTGACGGAGAGAATGAATCCAAGCTGGAAAACACTCTCCAGGATATTATCCAGGAGAACTTTCCCAACCTAGCAAGGCAGGCCAACATTCAAGCCCAGGAAATACAGAGAACACCACAAAGATATTTCTCAAGAAGAGCAAACCCAAGGCACATAATCATGAGATTCACCAGCGTTGAAATGAAGGAAAAAATGCTAAGAGCAACCAGAGAAAGGTCGGGTTACCCACAAAGGGAAGCCCATCAGACTCACAGTGGATCTCTCGGCAGAAACCCTACAAGCCAGAAGAGAGTGGAGCCAATATTCAACATCCTTAATGAATAGAACTTTCAACCTAGAATTTCACATCCAGCCAAACTAAGCTTCATAAGCAAAGAAGAACTAAAATCCTTTATAAACAAGCAACTGCTGAGAGATTTTGTCACCACCTGGCCTGTCTTATAAGAGCTCCTGAAAGAAGTACTAAACATAGAAAGGAATAACCAGTACCAGCCACTCCAAAAACATACCAAATGGTGAAGATCATTGACACAACGAAGAAACTGCATCAAGTAACGGGCAAAACAACCAGCTAGCATCAAAATGGCAGGATCAAATTCATGCATAACAATATTAACCTTAAATGTAAATGGGCTAAATGTCCCAATCAAAAGACATCGACCGGTAAATTGGATAAAAATTAAAAATCCACAGGTGTGCTGTATTCAGGAAACCCATCTCACATGCAAGGGAACATATAGACTCAAAATAAAGGGATGGAGGAAGATTTACCAAGCAAATGGAGAGAGAAAAAAAAAAAAAGCAGGAGTTGCAATCCTAGTCTCTGATAAATAGGCTTTAAACCAACGAAGATCAAAAGAGACAAAGAAAAGCACTACATAATGGTAAAAGAACCAATGTAAAGAAGAAGTAACGATCCTAAATATATAAACACCGAATACAGGAGCACCCAGATACATAAAGCAAGTTCTTAACCACCTACAAAGAAACTTAGACTCCCACACAATAAGAGTGGGAGACTTTTTAACACTCCACTGTCAATATTAGACAGGTCAACAAGACAGAAAATTACCAAGGATATCCGGGACTTGAACTCAGATCGGGACCAAGCAGACCTAATAGACTTTTACAGAACTCTCCACCCCCATATTCACAGAATATACATTCTTCTCAGCACCACATCACACCTACTCTAAAATTGATCACATAATTAGAAGTAAATCACTCCTTAGCAAATGCAAAATAATGGAAATCATAACAGTCTCTCATACCACAGTGCAATCAAATTAGATCTCAGGATTAAGAAAGTAGCTCAGAGCCACACAACCTCATGGAAACTGAACAACAGACTCTTGAATGTTGACTGAATAAACAATGAAATGAAGGCAGAAATAAAGATGTTCCTCAAAATCAATGAGAACGAATACACAACTTACCAGAATCTTTGGGACACATTTAAAACAGTGTCTAGAGGGAAATTTATAGCAATAAATGCCCACATGAGAAGCAAGGAAAGATCTAAAATCATCATCCTATCATCAAAATTGAAAGAGCTAGAGGAACAAGATCAAAAACACTAAAAAACTAGCAGAAGACAAGAAATAACTAAGATCAGAGCAGAATTGAAGGAGACAGAGACAGAAAAACCCTTCAAAAAGTCAAGTCAATAAATCCAGGAGCTGGTTCTTTGAAAAGATAAAAAAATAGGCAGACTGCTAGCCAGATTAATAAAAAAGAAAAGAGAGGATAATCAAATAGATGCAATAAAAAGTGGTAAAGGAAATATCACCACCGATTCCACAGAAATACAAACTACCATCAGAGATTACTACAAACAACTCTATGCACATAAACCAGTAAACCTGGAAGAAATGGGTAAATTCCTGGACACTTTCACCCTTCCAAGCCTAAACCAGGAAGAAGTTGAAACCCTGAATGGACCAAAAACAAGGGCTGAAGTTGAGGCAGCCATTAATAGCCTACCCACCAAAAAAACCACAGGTCCAGGTGTGTTCACAGCCAAATTCTACCAAACATACAAAGAGGAGCTGGTACCACTCCTTCTGAAATTATTCCAAGCAATACAAAAAGAGGGAATCCTTCCCAAATCATTTTATGAGACCAACATCATCCTGATACCAAAACCTGGCAGAGACTCAACAAAAAAAGAAAACTTCAGGCCAATATCCATGATGAACATAGATGCAAAAATCTTCAACAAACTACTGGCAAACCAATTGCAACAGCACATCAAAAAGCTTATCCATCACGATCAAGTAGTCTTCATCCTGGAGATACAAGGCTGGTTCAACATACTCAAGTCTATAAATGTAATCCATCACATAAAAAGAACCAAAGACGAAAACCACATGATTATGTCAATAAATGCAGAGAAGTCCTTTGACAAAATTCAACAGCCCTTTATGCTAAAAACTCTCAATAAACTAGCTATCGATGGACTGTATCTCAAAATAATTAAAGCTATTTACGACAAACACACAGCCAATATCATCCTGAATGGGCAAAAACTGAAAGCATTCCCTTTGAAATCTGGCACTAGACAAGGATACCATCTCTCACCACTCTTGTTCAATATAGTATTGGAAGTTCTAGCCACAGCAATCAGGCAAGAAAAAGAAATAAAGGATATTCAATTAGGAAAGGAGGAAGTCAAACTGTCTCTATTTGCAGACAACATGATCGTATATTTAGAAGGCCCCGTAGTCTCAGCCCAAAATCTCCTTAAACTGATAAATAACTTCAGCAAAGTCTCAGGATACAAAATCAATGTGCAGAAATCACATGCATTCCTATATAGAGCCAAATAAAGAGCGAACTCCCATTCATAATTGCTACAAAAAGAATAAAACACCTAGGAATAGAAATAACAAAGGATGTAAAGGACCTCTTCAAGGAGAACTACAGACCACTGCTCAACAAAATAAGAGAGGACACAAACAGATGGAAAAACATGCCATGCTTATGATTAGGAAGAATCAATATTGTGAAAATGGCCATACTGCCCAAAGTAATTTATAGATTCAACACTATCCCCATCAAGCTACCTATGACCCTCTTCACAGAAATGGAAAAATCACCTTAAACTTCATATGGAACCAAAAGAGAGCCCACATAGCCAAGACAATCCTAAGCAAAATGAAAAAAGCTGGAGGCATCAAACTATACTACAAGGCTGCAGGAATGAAAGTAGCATGGTACTGGTACCAAAACAGAGATATAGACCAATGGAACAGAACAGAGGCAAAGCCACACATCTACAACCATCTGATCTTTGACAACCTGACAAAAACAAGCAAAGGGGAAAGCATTCCCTTTTTAATAAACGATGTTGGGATAACTGGCTAGCCATGTGAAGAAAACAGAAACTGGACCCCTTCCTGACACCTTACACTAAAATTAACTCCAGATGGATTAAAGACTTAAACATAAGACCTAACACCACAAAAAACCCGGAAGAAAACCTAGGCAAAACCATTCAGGACATAGGCATAGGCAAGGACTTCATAACTAAAACACCAAAAGCATTGGCAACAAAAGTCAAAAGAGACAAATGGGATCTAATTAAACTCCAGAGCTTCTGTACAGCAAAAGAAACAATCATTAGCATGAACCAGCAACAAACAGAATGGGAAAAAACTTTTTCAATCTACCCATCTGACAAAGGGCTAATATTCAGAATCTACAAAGAACTAAAACAGATTTACAAGAAAAAAACAATGAAACCCATTTAAAAGTGAGCAAAGACATGAACAGACACTCTTCAAAAGAAGACATATATGAGGCCAACAAACATATGAAAAAATGCTCATCATCACTGGTCATTAGAGAAATGCAAATCAAAACCACATTGAAATACTATCTCATGCCATTTAGAATTGCGATCATTAAAACATCTGGAGACAGATGTTTGAGAGGATGTGGAGAAATAGGAACACTTTTACACTGTTGGTGGAGTGTAAATTAGTTCAACTACTGTGGAAGACATTGTGGAGATTCCTCAAGGACCTAGAAATAGAAATTCCATTTGACCCAGCAATCCCATTACTGGGTATATATCCAAAGGATTATAAATCATTCTATCATAAAGACATATGCACACTTATGTTCACTGCAGCACTGTTTACAATAGCAAAGACCTGGAACCAACCCAAATACCCATCGATGATAGACTGGACAAAGAAGATGTGGCACATATACACTATGGAATACTATGCAACTATAAGAAACAGCGAGTTTGTTCTGTTGTAGGGACATGATGAATCTGGAAACCATCATTCTCAACAAACTGACACAAGAACAGAAAATCAAACACCACATGTTCTAACTCATAGGCGGATGTTGAACAATGAGAACATGTGGACACAGGGTGGGGAGCATCACACACTGGAGTCTGTTGGGGGGGGACTAGGGGAGGGACAGCGAGGGGTAGGGAGGTTGGGAAGGGGTAACATGGGAAGTAATGCCAGATATAGATGACAAAATAATGGAGGCAGCAAACCACATTGCCATGTATGTACCCATGCAATAATCTTGTATGATCTGCACATGTACCCCAAAACCTAAAGTACAATTAAAATATATATATATATATATATAAAGAAATAAATAAAAGGAGTCCGAATAGAAAAAACAATAAAGTAAGATCTAATAAGAATAAAATTAGATCCTTATGCTACCCCTTACTCCAAAAATAATTTACAAGCAGAATGAAGACTTAAACAAAATATGAAAATGTAAATTAACTCAAAGCAAAAAGAGAAAATTTCTAATAATATTGCAGTTCACTAGTTCTTCCTCAGCATGACACAAACTCCAGGAGCCCAAAAGAAAAACTAGTGAACATGTTAAAAAGAAAAGAGAAAATCTCTGCATGCTGCATGGTAAAATATATATAGATACAGGAAAAGACAAATCTCATTAATATATGAAGCATTGTTTGGAATAAAATTTTTTTTTCACGAAAGTTTTTAGTTTATTAAGCTTCTCGTGAAAAATCCACAACGGCCATAGATAACATCATTGCAGCACCTTTACTCCTTCGGCTGTGATCCAATCTCCAGCTCACTTTTTGCCTGAGCCAACATTGGCCTCTGCAGTCCCCCTGACTTCCTTCATTCTGTTCTTGCGTTCCTTTCGTTGCTTTCTTGAGGTGTTTTTCTTCTCATACAGGCCATGTCTTGCAAGTCTATGTTTGGGTTCATTTCTCTTTGCATAATCCAGGGAATCATAAATCATGCCAAAGCCAGTTGTATTGCCACCACCAAAATGAGTTCTGAATCCAGATACAAAGATGACATCCGGTGTGGTCTTGTACATTTTGACTAGTTTTTCCCGAATTTCTGTCTTAGGCGCTGTTGCCTTCCCTGGGTGAAGGACATCAATGACCATTTGTTTCCTCTGAAGCAGTCGGTTGGTCATGAACTTTCTAGTGCGGATAGTTACTGTATCGTTCATGATGGCGCTGGAATAAATTTTTAAAACCTAATAGATACCAGCAAGATGGCAGATGAGGGATCTTCAGGCCCTCATTCTCCCGCAGAGACACCAACTTAACAATATACAGAGCAGAATACCACTGTGAGATACAGTTGAGAAGCTACAGCATCAAGACCGACTGGAAACCAAGTTCCACAGAGAGGGGTGAGAAAGCTTGTGGAATTTTGCCTGTCCATCTCTTCCCTTCCCCCATCCAAGCTGGTGCGGTGCAACTGAGAGGAATTTGGAGACTCTGCCTCAAGATGGGAACAAAAGAATCAGCTGAGCATCCAGTGTTCTGCCAACCCAGTGTCTGCCTGAGGAACTGGTTTGTATCTCATCTGACTCCAAGCATTGCTGGGCTGGTGGCCTTGCTGGGAAGCTACGGAAAAATGATACAGCCACCATGGCATGTTAAAGCTCAGCTCCACAGACAGGTGCCAGGGGAAGCAAGACTATGGGCTTCTGAGGAGAACAGGGGAAACCTGCTTAGGGAATTTGAGATGACTAAAAAGCAGCACACACAATCCCAAAGAAGACACAGACTCAGAAAAGGATCAACAGGTCCTGGAGTCTCTAGCTGGGCTGATTGGTGAAAGGCTGCCTCTTCACCAAACCAGTCCATACATAGGGAGGGGTGCTTGGTTTTCTTTTTCACTCAAGAATAACAGCAACAACAAAAAATTGCAAGGCATAGCATAACAATAACAAACCAAAACAAACAGGAAAACCAGACCCTATCAAAGGAACAAAATAAAACTCCAGAAACTGACCTGAAAGAAATGCAGATCTATGAGCTGCCTGACAAAAAATTCAAAATAACAGTCAGAAAATCATCAATGAGCAAACACAGATGAACAACAAGATGCAATCAGGAAAACAATACAAGAACATAGTGAGAATAAGAACAAAGACACAGAAACTATCAACAAGAGCCAAATATAAATTCTGCAAGTATAAAATATAATAACCAAACTGAAAAACGTGCTAGAGAAGTTCAAAAGCAGACTTGATGAGGCAGAAGGGTGCAGCAAACTGAAAAATGGGCCATTTAAAATCATCAAGCCAGAGCAGCCAACATTTAAAAGGAACGAAGGAAAGTGAAGAGAGCCCAAGGGACTTATGGGAGACTAGAAAGTGGATTAACATATACATTATGGGATTTTCCAAGATGGAGAAGAGTGAGAAAAGGGGCAGAGAGCTTATTGAAAGAAATAATAACCAAAATTTCCCAAATATTAGGGAAAACATGGACATACGCAATCAAGAAGCTCAAACAACTCCAGCCAGAATAAATCTAAAGAGACCCACATTGACTCAGACTATGATTACAGTGCCAGAACTCTAAGAAAAAGCATCTATGAAGCAGCAAGGGAAAACAACTCATCACACACAAGGGGGCTTTCAGGTAAGTATCTGCTGATGTCTCAGCAGCGACCTTCAGCCTAGAAAGGAGCAGGATGGTATAGTCAAAATGCTGACAGAAAACAGCTATCAATCAAGAAAACTGCCTTCAAAAATGAAGCAGAAATTAAGATATTCCCAGTAAATGAAAGCTGAGGAAGTTCATTCTTACTTGACCTGCTCTGCAAGAAATGCTAGAGGGAGTCCTTCAAGGTGAGAGAAAGAACACTAGACAGTAATCTAAAAATGTAAGTTTCTCCAATAAAGGTGAATACATAGAAAAATAGAGTACTAGGTAGTAATGTAATTTTGCTGCTTAAATTCACTTTTAATTCTTGTATGAAATTTAAATGAAAACACACAAAAATTAAGTATAAAGCCATTTCAGTGGCTTTATAACATACAGTATGCAAATAAATATGTATTTGGTGACATTAAAAACTTAAAGGAGAAGGGTGAAGCTATTTAGTTGTAGAGTTTTGTGTATAGTTGAAGTTAAAGAGTTCTCGGTTTGAAACAGAATGTCATTACATCTTATGTGATTACAATGGTGGCTACAAAGAAAGATTGTCTCTGGATGTTTTCATATAGATGTATAGATCAGCAGACAGGAGACAAATAAGGAAATAAAAGCCTGGACAGCACTATAGTGAGACTAGAACTAAAAGGCATACACAGATCACTCCACCCAACAAGAGCCGAATACACCTTTTTCATAGCTGCACATGGAACTTTCTCCAGGATAGGCCATATGTTAGGCCACGAAATAAATTTCAGCGCATTTTAAATATTGAAAGTACATGTGTTTTCTCTAAGAACAATGGAATAAAACTAGAAATCAATAGCAGAAGGAAAACCAGAACATCCACGATCACATGGAAAATAAACAGCGCACTCTTAACCAATGAGGCAGAGGAGTCACAAGACAATACCTTGAGACAAATGAAAGTGAAAACACAACATACCGAAACTTACGCATGCAGCAAAAGCAGTGCTGAGACAGAAGTTTATAACCGTAAACACATGCATTTAAAAAGCAGGAAGATCTCAAATTAATGACCTGCCGATGAAGTAAGGCAAATGTTGTAAAACACACGTGGAGGTTTATTTTGATGGCCAAATATGAGTGACCATGAGATCATGTGCACAAGTGACTGGATTACAACTGAGTTTCCTATGTCTCAGGGAAATAGAAGTCACAGGCAAATACATAAATCAGTGATGAGCCCCTTTTCACATGCGTGTTAGCCGTTGGTATATCTTCTTTGGGAAATGCTTATTTAAATCCTCTGCGAAGGTTGTAATTGGATTGCGTGTTTGAGTACTAGGAACTCCTTATATGTCTGAATGCAAGTTTATTACCAAATATGTGATCTGAAAGTAGTTTTTCCCATTCTGTTGGTGTCATTTCATTGTCTTCATAGTGCTCTTAGAAGCATGGAAATGATTAGTCTTGATGGAATTCGTTAATCTAGTTTTTCCTTCTTTTTCTTGTGCCTTTAGTGTCATTCTCTAAGAACCATTTCATACTCCAAGGTCATAAAGACTTAACCTGATTTTCTTCTAACCATCCTCTAGTTTGACTTTTACAATTAGGTCATTGAGTTACTTGTCTGTTT